>NW_021605112.1:408376-438638 GCF_004785775.1 Grammomys surdaster | reverse complement strand
TTTTTTTTTTTTTGTAGCTTAGCTGACAGTTTTCCCCAAAAAAGAAAGTCTTAACACCCAAGACTCCATGAAGCGTCCCACCAATGTGCTGCAGCGCTCAGCACTGCTCTAGTCATTGATGTCAGTCTTCTATCTTGAGATGTTTCCACACTCACAGCCTTATTGTCTTACTTAAAGCCCAACTGCTATAAAACACCGATAACACTATGCTGACATTTGCTGACACAGAACCCATTGACTTTTCATACCAACCCCCCTCCATTCTTATGCTTCACTGTAATTAATGGATGGCTAAAATGAATGTGTGGATATAGAATGGAATGGAAATGCACATTACAATGACATATGTGCCCAATACGTGTGGACTCACAAAATTTACAGTTACAATCTCGTCAGAGAATCTGTACATAATCTGAGTTTTTGGAAGGTCTCCAGGAGTTTACGTCTAGACTGGATCAAGCGGTGAGTTCCAGACCAGCCTAGAATATAGTGAGAACCAAATAAATAAAGTAAAACAAATGAGCATTAAAAAAATAACTTTTGGCCGGGCGGTGGTGGCGCACGCCTTTAATCCCAGCAGTTGGGAGGCCGAGGCAGGCAGATTTCTGAGTTCGAGGCCAGCCTGGTCTACAGAGTGAGTTCCAGGACAGCCAGGGCTATACAGAGAAACCCTGTCTCGAAAAACCAAAAAAAAAAAAAAAAACTTTTAAAGCTAAGTTGGACATGAGGTTGATCTATGTTTCATGCTTGTGTAATACCGAACACATGATTTGATATCCCCAAATGCATTTTTTCTATAGAAGTGGGGAGCTAACAAGCTCTTAATAAATAGAAAAACTTGGGGCAGGTGAATGGCATAGAACTGACCGCACAAGTGATCCACTGGCCTCCATATGCATGCTGTCACACCTATGACACACACAACACACACAGATACCATCATCCATCATCTTCTCTCTCTCTCTCTCTCTCTCTCTCTCTCTCTCTCTCACACACACACACACACACACACACACAAGATAAAATTTAAAATTTTAATAAACAGCAAACTTATGAAATACTTTCATCATCCCAGACATATCCTAATATGCATGGATGTTAGAAACCCTCAAAATGGGTAAAAATCCTCAGAGCCAGTGTCAGAATCCACCCTTCTGGACCCAAACCCTCTACCCATCCTCATTGTTTCTCTATTCCATTTATCCATAGTCAATCCATTCTCTGAAACCTTGTAATCTGATCCTCAGCCTCAAAACTTACAAGAACTAGACTAGGCCCATCCTTGTGTCTCTAATCCATCTTCCGTTCACTGATTAGCCTCCAGAAGTTCACTCCAGCTTTGCCTTGCCAATCTTGCCTGCATGGTCCAAACTCAACACTTCCCAAACCTCAGGCCCTTGATGAGGACTTAAGGACAAAGAGAAATAGCACTATTTAGAGGAAATCCTCTTATTTTTCTACCCTACACCTTCAGAGAGGCCCACACTGAGCTTGCAGGCCCCTGAGAGATTCTACATACGAAGCTCACAAATGAATTGGAGATTGCACAAACACCCATCCCAAGGGTATTGCTGGTGAAAGCCTGAGATCCCAAAAGCTGAGTCCCCACTGCAGTCTCAGCTCTTCCAGGACAGATCATGTCCTGAGAGAAGAATGTCTCAGGAGAATTTCAAACAAGCAAGTGCCTTCTCCATTCCCACTACTACAAGTTTCAGGGGCTCTGTGCACCATATGCTTTTCTGTACCTACCTTCTTACACATGATGTGGCTATAGTTCTGTGGAGCTATGAAACAGAGAAGGGGGAAAGGACAATACTTGTTTTCCAACTCTTTTTTTTTTTTTTTGGTTTTTTCGAGACAAGGTTTCTCTGTGTAGTCCTGGCTGTCTTGGAACTCACTCTGTAGACCAGGTTGACCTCGAACTCAGAAATCCGCCTACCTCTGCCTCCAAAGTGCTGGGATTAAAGGCTTGCGCCACCACCGCCCGGCCTTGTTTTCCAACTCTTAAACATTTAACTTTTGATGACATCAAGAGCTCAGAGCAGCCAGGCAGTGGTGGCACACGCCTTTAATCCCAGCACTTGGGAGCCAGAGGCAGGTGGATTTCTGAGTTCAAGGCCAGCCTGGTCTACAGAGTGAGTTCCAGGACAGCCAGGGCTACACAGAGAAACCCTGTTTTGAAAACCCCCCTAAAAAAAAAAAAAGAGCTCAGAGCAAGACAGAATAAATAGATTCTAGTTTTTTATGCTAGCTAAAACTTTCTTTAAGAGGGCTGAGGGAGCGATGGCTCAGCGGTTAAGAGCACTGATTGCTCTTTCAGAGGTCCTGAGTGAAATTCCCAGGAACCACATGGTGGCTTACAACCATCTGTAGTGGGATCTTCTTCTGGTGTGTCTGAAGTCATCGACAGTGTACTCATATACATAAAATAAATATTTGTTTTTTAAAAGAAAACTTTCTTTAATACAACGTTTTTTGGCCAGGCAGTGGTGGCACACACCTTTAATCCCAGCACTTGGGAGGCAGAGGCAGGTGGATTTCTGAGTTTGAGGCCAGCCTAGACTACAGAGTGAGTTCCAGGACAGCCAGGACTACACAGAGAAATTCTGTCTCAAAAGACATAAAAAAAAAAAAAAACCCACCATTTTTTGAAGCTGAGTTCTAGGTTGAATCTTTGATTAGCTACCAAAATTAGAATAAAATGCCAAAATCAATTTTAAAAAAAAAAAACAACCTTTTTCTCAGCCAAGTCATCATCATATGGCCAGCTTAAAATCAGTATAATAAGAGTATGTTCACCTTGGAACTTAGAAACTTAACAAGTCAACCTGAAAGCTGGAAGACAAGCATGAACCAGCCCAATCTTTGTCTCATCCTCTTGAAACTGGACTCAATCTGAGCCTCACCTGAGCTTCAGATAGGCAAGCAGGCTTCTTCTGGGCTCTGTGCTTTATTTCCCTTGGGCACATCTTTTACCATCATCACTCAAACTTCTAAGCTTGGCAGCATCCTTGGAGCATAACACTTTATTACATTTATTTATGTCTGTGGCTGCAGGGAATAAAGAAAGAAGGTAGACATGGAGGCTAGGGATGGGTGCAGGGAAGCAGCTAACAAGAATCATGGAGCTGAGGGGTCAGAGGTTAAGAGTATTTGCCACTCAAGCACGAGGACCAGAGTTCAGGCCGCAGCATCCACATAAAAAGCCAAGTAGCTTGAACACATTGATAATTCCAGCTCCAAGGGGGACAGACACAGGATTATTGCTGCTTGTTCGATTCTAGCCAAGCTGAGAAAATTCAGGGGGAGACCTAGCCTCAAAGAAGTAGGGAGAGAATGATAGAAGACACTCAACTATGTCTCTGTGCACAGAAACATGTTCACATATACACTCACACAGAGACTATCTGTCTACACATAAACATCTTTAAAAAGAAAAGAATTTCAGTGTTGAGTTGTATGGAAATAGATGACTATTGCATTAGGGATTTAGGTTGAGCTGTTCAACAGGGTTTTAAATATTCACTTTATTAATTTTATCATGAATGTATTCTATACTAAAGGCACATTTGCATTGAACTAAAAGTAAATAAAAATTGCATAGCTCTAGTTGGGGAATTGTTTTCTTCATTATAGTGACTCCATTTAAATTCCTTTTTTATATGCAAACATTTTAAGAAACTTCTACAGTAGTAGGTTTTCATACTTTTTTTTTGTTTTTTGGGGTTTTTTTTGGTTTTTTGGGTTTTTTTTGTTTTTGTTTTTGTTTTGGTTTTGGTTTTGGTTTTTCGAGACAGGGTTTCTCTGTGTAGCCCTGGCTGTCCTGGAACTCACTTTGTAGACCAGGCTGGCCTGAAACTCAGAAATCCGCCTGCCTCTGCCTCCCAAGTGCTAGGATTAAAGACGTGTGCCACCACTGCCTGGCGGTTTTCATACTTTTCAAAAGACCGTTAGTGTTAGCTGTCTTTCCCTGTTCCCTCTTCTAAATACACCACCCTCCCATCTGTTACTCACTTCAATTTTCTTCTTCGAATTTCCCTTTATAGCACTATAATTAATATATATGCATATATGTATGTAGATATATAGCATGCATATTAATATATGTGTAAATATGTATACATTTATACACACACGCTCACACACACACATATATATGTATATATATGGCATAAAAACTAACATCTATGTATGAGAGAAAAAACGTGTTTGTCTTTCTGGGTTTAGGTTAGATCATTCAGGATGGTGGTTACTGTCACTTAGATGTTTCTAGCTCCATTCATTTACCTGCCAATTTCATAATTCCATTTCTCTTAGCAGCTGAATAATATTCCATTGTATAACTGTACCACATTTTCATTATCTATTGATCAGTTGATGGACATATTGGCTGTTTACAAATGCTTGCTATTATGAACAAAGCAGCAATGAACATGGATGAGCAAGTATCTCTATGGTGTGATATAGAGTCTTTTGGGTGTATGCCTAAGAGTGGTATAGCTGGATTTTGTGGGAGGAAAGGAATAATCTCACCCAGCTACAAACACTACAAGAAATAATAACCAACTACCTGCAAGACATGCCCTCTGGTACAATAGTGGCACAAAGGTTATGGAGCTAAGCAACTACTTTTTCATTGGGTCTGAGGTCTCCTCCATGAGACGAAACCCATACCTGATATTACTAGCAAGGCTAAGAACTGATGTTAGACTTATAGGAAATCCTACTACTATTATTCTACTATATGAACATAACAATGAAATGATTCCTATGGACAAATCACTATACACATACATAGTTCAGTGCAACACTCAGCCCTCATAACGGAAACTTCTTGCAGTAGATGCTAATTATCATGGGAGACTCACAAATGGACAACATGCAGAAAATGAGAGACCTCAAAACACTCATGGTGGATGTTTCCACAACAGGGCCATCCAAACAAACTCATAGAGATTGTGTCAGCCCACACAAGACCTGCACAAGGTCAAGCGAGACAAAAATTCTAGTAGAAAGGCAGCAAAGTGAGCAGAAAGTCTCACCCCATCCCAGGAACTCTTATTTACAAATGCTAGCTACTGGGTGATGGAAAACCAGTGTTCCTCAGTGCAGTGACGCTATGTGTATCAACAACACTCTAGGGCAGGCCATCCTCAGGAATAGATGGCCTACATAAATAGGACCCCATTATTTTAATGACCTTTTATTTAGTTTTTTAAGAGAAAGACATAGCCGGGCAGTGGTGGCGCACGCCTTTAATCCCAGCACTTGGGAGGCAGAGGCAAGCGGATTTCTGAGTTCGAGGCCAGCCTGGTCTACAGAGTGAGTTCCAGGACAGCCAGGGCTACACAGAGAAACCCTGTCTCGAAAAACCAAAAAAAAAAAAAAGAGAGAGAGAAAGACATGAAGTGAGAGGCAGGAGGAAATGAAGAATATGAGAAAATATACTGTATACAATTCTAAAAATATATAAATAAATATGTAAATACACAAATACATAAATACATAAATTGCATCATCTAATTATTAATCCTGGAAAAGATGCACTGACAGCCAACTAAGTCGAATTCCCTCCCCATGCCGCATCTCTGTCAGAAGCACTTTCCACGATTGTAAGTAATGTTTCCATACTTCTAACATCTGGTGAATCTCTCTGAAATTCTCTCAATATCCATATAATTGTAAATTAATTCTCAAGCTTTGCTCATAGTCCAGCATTCCAAACTTGTGATGAAATAAAACTTAATCCAGGTCAAGGCAAATGTAAAAACACTTTCTTTGCACCGCACACTATGCCAAAGATCTAAGCGTTCATCTGGGAAGCAGCAAGGTCCAATATTAGAGGACCATGTAAGATTTCCCTCAAAATCACTTGGGAATTCCGAAGGATGGGAAGAGCCCAGCAGCAACTGGCACCAACTGGTCAGTAGGTGGCGCTAATGGAGCACTCAGGTAGTGTTGTCAATGCCCGTCCAAAGCGGGCGGTGCACACGTGAAAGGGAACTGCTGTGGACAGGCCCTCCAGGCCCTCCGCTATAGCTAAGCAGTGCCTGATAGAGAGACAAGAGAAGGGAGAGAGGAAGACCACTCCCGTAGATAATGAAAATTTGCTTTGACTTTTGATCATAAGGAAAGGAAAACTTATACCAGAAAAAATAATGACACTAAAAATAACAGCACTGACTAGCAATGCATGTCGGTAGACAGAATACCTGCCTAGCACACACAAGGTCCCTGGTTCAATCCTTAGTACCTCATTAATCAGGGATGCTGTCATACCTCTGTAATCCTCCACTTTGAAGGTGGAGGCAGGAGGATGGATCAGACATTTAAGGTCATCCTCAACTATATAGGTGATTTCAAGGCCAGCATGGGCTACATGAGACCCTGTTTCTTTCTTTTTTCTTTCTTCCTTTCTTTCTTCCTTCCTTCCTTCCTTCCTTTCTTTCTTTCTTTCTTTCTTTCTTTCTTTCTTTCTTTCTTTCTTTCTTTCTTTCTTTCTTTCTTTCTTTTTGGTTTTTCGAGACAGGGTTTCTCTGTGTAGTCCTGGCTGTCCTGGAACTCACTCTGTAGACCAGGCTGGCCTCGAACTCAGAAATCCACCTGTCTCTGCCTCCCAAGTGCTGGGATTAAAGGCATCCGCCACCACTGCCCGGGGAGACCCTGTTTCAAAAGGAAAAAAAAAAACAGTCAGATGTTTAAATGAACAAAACATAATTCCCTATGCACCTGTACATTATTTGTTTAAAACACTATTAGTTGTCTGGCTAATGCAATAAAACACCAAATCAAAGTAACATACAGAAAGAAGGGTTTATTCTGGTTCAGGTATACGGTGGCAGCTGGTCACATTACATCTACAGTCAGGACACAGAGGGAGATGAATACTGGTGCTCAGCTAACTTTCATCTTTGTGTCTGGTCAGCCAGGTATGGTGGGCAAGCCCTTACAAACAAGCCCAAAGCTTGTCCTAAGACCATGGTACATGTAATCAGTACATACCATGTGAGTGTAAGGGGTTCTTCAGGTCAGGGAATGGGGAAGAAAGCACTGAAGTGGAGAGTTGGTGACGGGAAATTGGGGCTTCCACTCAGGTGAAGATGAGGGTCTTGACTTCACCACAGGAAAGGATTTCAGGACCAATCAGCAGGAACTGGTGTTCTGACACAGATTTAAGCACAAGGGTTAAAACAGAGGCACTCAGGAGAGAGTTTTAGTTGTTTGTATAACAGTCCATGTGCGTGCGTGCGTGCGTGCGTGCGTGCGTGCGTGCGTGTGTGTGTGTGTGTGTACATTCGCGCAAGAAAACAAGAGAGAGAGACAGAGACAGAGTGATGGAGAAAAAAGATTTGGATGGGTACTGAATTTGTACCTTCTAAAGTTTGCTAAAAAACTTTAGGTGAAATGATAGGGTATTTCCTGGGATATGATAAATAAAACCATGGCTATTAAGATAACAAGGGATTACAACGGAAGCTAAAATGTTTTTATGTAAACCAAAGTTGATAATCTTGTTTGGTTCCCAGAAAATGACTGAGAAAGAAGTAAGATTATGTTCACGGGCTGGGCGGTGGTGGCGCACGCCTGTAATCCCAGCACTTGGGAGGCAGAGGCAGGCGGATTTCTGAGTTCGAGGCCAGCCTGGTCTACAGAGTGAGTTCCAGGACAGCCAGGGCTACACAGAGAAACCCTGTCTCGAAAAAAACAAAACAAAAAAAGATACCTGTGTTGAGTGGCATGGCTGAAATGTTGGGAGAGGCAGCTGAAGCTGAGGAACAGAGGGATACACAGAAGCAGGAGAATTGCCTCTCCCAAAGGACAAGAGCGGATAAACACTGTGAGTAAGCCAGAGACTATATTCATATATTTAAGAAGCCTGAGCTACAGATAAAGTGTGGAACAGGGAAATTGAATCAGAAAATGCCATAGGGAGGTAAGTCTTGAAGAGGTTTCTAGGGTGGAGGGAAGCCTTAAAACAGAGGAAAGGGTGAAAAAACAGCAGAAGTGGTGCTCTTCAAAGAGGGATGGAAGGTGTGGTAAAAGGTAGCTGGAGTGAGCCGTGTTTTCCTGAGAGTGGGTATGGAGGGTAGTTTCAGGGGTCACGTTTCAAGTGAGGATGGAGAGACAGGTGGGTAGCTGACCCTCAGCTCCTAAGGAAGATCATAAGTATCATATAAGTTCTATCATTAGGCATGGAAGAAGAGCAGAGGGAGAGGCCAAGGTGCTATGGACCATTCAGAGAGGACACACACCAAGCTGGTCCTGTGAAGGATGGAATAGCAGAAATAGAAAGAAAAACTATGCTAACTGAAAGAGAATTAAAGGGCAGAGGAGGGGCGGGGAGGTGGCTCAGTGGGTAAGGGTGATTGCGGTCAAGCCTGAAGACCTGAGCTAATCGTAAGGACCCACGTGGTGGAAGAAGAGAACCAACTCCTGCAAGTTGTCCTCTGACCTCCACATGTGCACGGTGACATTTGTGTGCACATATTCATATACAAATAATAATAATTATTATTGTTAAGGATGGAGCAGGACAGTCAGGACCCAGAAAACAAAAGAAATCAGGCTGTGCCTATTTGACTGAATTTATACTAAGAGGAGCCCAGGTGCTATAAAAAGAGCTTACTTAGAAAAGAGAGAGGAACACTTTAGGGCCAACATATATTGATTAAGAAATCAAAAAGGAATAAGAGGATGACAAGGAAATCCCTGTAACTGCCTACATTTGTCACAGATGAGATATAAGGCAGCTGTCAAATGGGAATCTACACTATACAAGAGGAAACAGACAAGAAGCCAGACTGAGGAATCATTGGTGCCTGGGGAAAGTGTGAACCCGGGAGCATGCACATTGCTTTCTTTGGCTCTCAGGCTGGCAGAATGGAAGCCTAGAGCTAAGAGAAAGACAATAAGATCAGTTGTCTACTTATTCAACTCTGAGGAATTTATCTCTATTCTGCTTCTACTCGAAGATAAATTCTTAGGCAAAGGAGGCACACGGTAAGGAAGAGGAGGTTTTGATGTTACAAAAAGAGGACTCAGTACACAAAAGTGTTGGGCACATGAAGAAAGGGGGTTTGAAAGAAAGGATTGCTTGGTGGACATTTAAAGTGAGGTTGCTGGACTTGCTGCGTAGCGTGAGGTGTGGGTCCGTGGGTTCCTGAAGTGGAGTGCGGAGATCACAAGGTAGACAGGGAGATGCGGGGAGCTAGGGACGCTCTCTAGAGCTCTACGTCAGCAGGAAGAGCCAGCATCAAGATGGAGAAGAATGTTGGTACAGGTGCTGAGGTCACCCACAAGGTGGGGCACCAACAGCAGAGTAAGATGACCAGTACACTGTGGAAAGATCAAGCTCAAATGGCAACAAGCACAGATTAGAACAGAACAGACTGTGATCAACTCGCCAGTCCTGTGGGATCCACAGGCCTTCTCCTCACTGTGAACTTGGCTGAGTTCCTCTCAACACAGCATACATAGAAATTCTAAGGCCGACTCAGTGAAGAAGACACTAGTTCTGCCTTGGGAAGCATACCATAAAGGACAGCTGACAACTGGCCAGTGGGCTAAGAGGAAAGAAAAGAAGGGAGGAGGGATAGGAGAAGGCAGAGAGAGACGATGAATACAGGAGTATAACGGGTTGGGTTATACTAATTCAGTCACTCTGGGGATGAGAAAAGTGTTTCAGCATAAGAAGTCTAGACTTTCCTAAATAAGACAGTGAGCATGGAAGGACCAGAAGACACAGAGTGCTAGAGAGGATGAGGAAAGCAGATTCACTGGCTTACAAGTTTGAAAGTGAGAAACTAGTAAGTGTGTGTGTGCCTAAACAGGTAATTACTACATGTAAAAGGTTGTCGGGGAGGGCTGGAGAAATGGTTCAGCAATTAAGAGGGCATTCTGCCAGAGCCTGACATATACAGATGTGGATGCTCACAGCTAACCATTGAACTGATCATGGTGTCCCCAATGGAGGAGTTAGAGAGAAGACTGAAGGAGCTGAAAGGGTTTGCGGCCCCATGGGGAGAGCAACAATACCAACCAACCAGAGCTCCCAGGATCTAAACCATCAGCCTGAGAGCACATAGGGAGGGACCCATGGCTCCAGCTGTATATGTAGGGGAGGATGGCCTTGTCAGGCATAGGTGGGAGAGGAGGTCCTTGGTCCTGTGAAGGCTGAATGCCCCAGTGTGGGGGAATTCGAGGGCGAGGAGGTGGGAGTGGGAGGGTGGGTTGGGGACACATCCTCATAGAAGCAGGAGGAGGGGGGATGGGATAGGAGGTTTCTGGGTGGGGGGAAAATGGGGTAAGGGGATAACATCTGAAATGTAAATAAAATATCCAATAAAAAAATAAAGTTGCACACTATTACCAAAACAAACAAACAGAAAGCAAAATAAACAAAGAGTACATCCTGCTCTTTCAGAGGCCCTGAGGTCATCCATGTCAGACACGTACAAACAACTGTAACTCAAGTCTTAGTGATGCAACATTCTTTTGGCCTTTGGGTGCACATGCACACACCGCATACACTCACACAGATACACATTATAAACACAAAGGAGAGAGAAGCAGTATTCAGACAGTTGACTTCAAATAATTTAAGAGGACCTAGGAGCATTTGAGGAACCTAATATGTAGTCAAAGACTGTTGACTGTAGATGATCTTTTCGTTGTATCCAGCCTCTCTACGCTGAGGGTGAAACATTAGACTCAACTGAAGTCTGAGCATGCTCGGGACTGATGCAGCTGAAATTAATGAAGAGTGAATAGTTAGTGAAGGCCAGAGAAGTGAGGGCGTCCAGACTCCGTAAGGAAGAGAGCACAGTCCTTACATCCGGAGTCACAAACTTAGACTGAGTCAGGATCACCAAAGCACAGACTGCTATTCATCCAGCAAGCCCCTATTTTCTAGGTCAGCAAGTTTCTATTCAGGCCAAAGAATTTACAAATTCTCTTGCGATGCAGGAGTCTGAGGATCATACTGAAGAAGCAAGACAATATACCTTCCTTCTGGGCTGGGCAGTAGCATCACACTGAACAGGAGAAAGGCCAGATGTTTGAAGGCAACACAGATAAAGATGGAGGGTTTTTTTTTGGGGGGGGGGTGCAGAGGCAGGTTAGAGCTGGGATTAAAGGTGTGAGCCACAACCACCTATCTGATAATAGTTAATTTAAAATATGCCCACAGAGTAGAAATTATGCTCATCTTTAAAATCTGGAAAATGGGAGCTGGGGAGGAAGCTCAGTTGGTAATGTGTTTCCTGTGCTAGTGTAAGGACATGAGTTTGATCCCTATCGATCATCCACATTAAAAAACAAAACAAAACAAAAAGTCCTGGGAGCTGGAGAGACATCTTAGCAGTTAAAAGCACTGACTGCTCTTCAAAGAACATGGGATTAATTCTTAGCACTCATATGGAAGTTCACAACCACCTGTAACTCCATTCCCAGGGGATCTTTTCCACGGACAATAGATACTCACATAGTTCACAGAATTACACTCGGCACACATACACACACATAAAGTAAAATTTTTAAAAAATTAAAAAACAGAAATTACAACTCACTGTTTAGAATCCCAATTTCTATAAGAACTTTGTTTTACCTTTTGTTTTATCAAGACAGGGTTTCTCTGGCCGGACAGTGGTGGCACATGCCTTTAATCCCAGCACTTGGGAGCCAGAGGCAGGTGGATTTCTGAGTTCGAGACCAGCCGGATCTACAGAGTGAGTTCCAGGACAGCCAGGGCTACACAGAGAAACCCTGTCTCGAAAAAAAACAAAAAACAAAAAAAAAAAAAAAAAAAAAAAAAAAAAAAAGAAAAGACAGGGTTTCTCTGTGAAGCCCTGGCTGTCCTGAAACTTGTTCGGTAGACCAAGCTGGCCTCGAACTCAGATCTTCCTGCCTTTTCCTCCAGTGTACTGGGATGAAAGGTGTGTGCCACCACTGTCCAGACAATGTTGTTTTTTCATCACACATAAATTTATTTTCAAGCTAATGAAGCTTCTCAATCAATACAAATACTAGGGATGTTCTTTTAATTTTTTAAAAAATTTTATTTTGTATGTATGTTTATTGCATGTATGTATAAAATGCGTGAGAGTGCCAGCAGAGGCCAGATGAGGTTGTAATGAGATGGAAGTGAAGTTATGAATGGTTGTAAACCATTGTATGCATGGAAATCAAACCCTGATCCTCTACAAAAAGCAAGCGGTGTGCTTAACTCCTGAGTTATCTCTCAGGCCTATTAATAGCTTTTAGTTTTTTTATCATTTGTTTAAAAGTTGATGTGCTATATCTACCTCTGGTATATCTGCAGCTCTAGAGATTGCTTTCCGTGTTCTAGATGTTGATGTCATTCAGAACCCATTCAACATGCCTTAACTTGGTAGTTTCCTGAATGTCTGACAGCTGCATAGAGCTCCTGAGGTGAGCACAGAGCTGATCTGTGAGAAAGGCCTGCAACAGGGCATCTTGGGCAGAAGCTGTGTCTTGTGTGTGGAACTTGTGCTTATATGCGTAGTTGTTGGAGGGTCCGTGAGCATCAGTAGGTTTGTGTCTTTTTACAAGCCTGCTTATACTCTGATAAGTGTGGTCCAAATCTGAGTATGTTTTCCCTCTTTGACACAGGAACAGTCATGGCCTTCTTATCTGCTTACAGTGTGGCTGCTGTGAACAACTCTGACACTCGAACGACAGGCTGCCTCCTCACCGGCATCCCTGGGCTGGAGCACCTACATGTGTGGCTGTCCATCCCCTTCTGTACTATGTACATAGCTGCCCTGGTAGGCAACGGTGTTCTAATCTGTGTCATTCTCTCCCAGCCAAGCCTCCATGAGCCCATGTACATTTTCCTGTCCATGCTGGCCAGTGCTGATGTCCTGCTGTCTACCTCCACCATGCCCAAGACCCTGGCCAACTTCTGGCTAGGTTCTAGCCACATCTCCTTTGACGGCTGCCTGACTCAGATGTTCTTCATCCACTTCCTCTTCGTGGCTGACTCTGCTGTCCTGCTGGCCATGGCTTTTGACCGCTATGTGGCAATATGCTCTCCTCTTCGCTACACCACCATCCTGACCAGGCAGGTCATGGGGAAGATCGCTGCTGCTACCCTGACACGCAGTTTTATAATCATGTTCCCATCCATCTTTCTCCTCAAGCGGCTGCACTACTGCCGGATCAACGTCATTGCACACACATTTTGTGAGCACATGGGTATCGCCCGGCTGTCCTGTTCTGACATTTCCATTAATGTCTGGTATGGGCTGGCAGCTGCTCTTCTCTCTACAGGCCTGGACATCATTCTCATTGCTGTTTCCTATGTCCACATCCTCCGAGCGGTATTCCGCCTCTCTTCCCAAGAAGCCAGGTCCAAGGCCCTGAGTACTTGTGGATCCCATGTCTGTGTCATTCTGCTGTTCTATATCCCGGCTCTCTTCTCTGTCTTTGCCTACAGGTTTGGTGGGAAACGCATCCCACGCTATGTCCACATCCTGCTGGCCAACCTCTATGTGGTCATCCCGCCTATGCTTAATCCTGTGATTTATGGAGTAAGAACAAAACAGATACTGGAAGGAGCTAAGCAAATGTTTGCAAATATCACCAAGGAATTTAAATAAATGCATACAATTTGGGCTCAGCTGACCTCATTTTTGTATCTATTGAATGGTGCGTGTATACCACATCCTTGCATCTACACTTTCCAGTTATCCCTCTATGTTTCCCATCCAAACCAACCTCTGATTGCTTTTCTTAGAAAACTCTAATAATATCCATTCCATTCTGTCATACTCTTCAAGTGTGGTCTCCTCCCCTACTGCTTCAGTCACTCAGAGGTCCATGATAATTTACTTTGAGTTTATCATCTAAACAGGACTTTACTCAGTAACCATTTGGTTGGCTCCTTAATATTTTCTTGATTATTTCTGTGTGGTTTTGACATTTCTGTGCTGGTTCAACATATTCATCTGTGACAGAGAACTGTCCCAACCAAATATTTATAGTCCTCTAAGATGATATTCTTGTTGCTTAGCAACTGCATAAGTCCATACACATGTAATGTTGACTTTTATCTAATATCTTTGGATTTCTGTATTATTTAGTTAGTAGTTAAATAAATATGACCTTTGAAATGTGTTTTAGTAACTTAGTCACTTATCAGTAATTATTAACACAAGCCTAGGCTGCTAGTGAACAGCTCACCCTAAATTTTAGCGCAAAACTGACGAATTCATCCTTAGAAACACAGTTCACATCTCAGTCATGTAATTCATGGTCGCATGCTCAGCTCACAGTGAAAGACCCACTTTCAGAGATTTTATGACACCTCTTATCTAAAAAGATATTTATTTATTTATTTATTTATTTATTTTTCTTCTTCTCTCACCCCCCCCCTTTTTTTTGAAACAGGGTTATCTCACTATGTTGCTCTGGGTATCCTGGAACTCACTATGTAGACCAGGATGGCCTTCAACTGACAGAGATCCACTTGCCTCTGGCTCTACCCCTCTGCTTCTGCCTCTGTCTCCCTGCCTTTGCCTCTCTGCCTCTCTGTCTCTTTGCCTTTCTGTCTCTCTGCCTCTCTGCCTCTCTGCCCCTGCCCCTGCCCCTGCCTCTGCCACCATTCTTGGCTCTATTTCCTGTCTTATTAGTAACTATTTCATGCATGTGCCTTAATTAACTCCCATCTAAGCTGTATTCTTTGGGAAAGGTTTCCTTGCAAGGATTTTTTTTTCCTCATCCCCTCAAAGCATGACAACCTACTTAAAACAGAGACTTAGTATAAATATACAAATACACCCACGTAAATTTCAACTAAAGAATTTGACCTCACTGTTTCTATTTTCTAGTCATTCCTCTTTGAGAGAGTTCTCAGTTCTTGGCTATTCTCCTCTATAACACAGGATCTACAGAAAACCATGGCTTACATACCTCTACCTGCTAACACTAACTGCTCTGAACTCTGTAGCTTGCTCATCAGGCTGCTTCCTCAATGGCAGCCTTAGGTGGAACACCTACATGTCTAGTTGTCCTGCCCCTTCTGCACCACATACATAGCCATCTTGGAAGGCATACATTATAATCCATGTATGTAGACAGAAAACTGTGAAAGGTGCCAAGAGTTGTGGACTTAAAACCCAGATATACTGCTTATTAATGAAACTGTAAGTCTGTCTGTCAATAGACTTAATTGTCCACTCATCTGTAAGGAAAATGAGAATGACATAAACACAGTAAATCTATAGCATAGTGAATGGTCTGTGGATCTATAGTTGACTTTACACCTTCTTTTTTTCCACAGCTCTCTACATCCTTGAGATGATGACAAGATGATTTAAACAGAATTCGATTATGATTCTTCCTAAGTGAGGCAAAAAGCTGTAAACAAGTGGGGACCAAGATCTTTGTTGGGACATCAACTGTTTTTCCAGGAACCTCCCTTAACCTTTCACCAGAAGGTTAAGAGAGCACTCTGTCAAGACACATAGTTCAAGACGAACAGTGATGGCTCACGCTTTTAATCCCAGCACTTGGGAGGCAGAGGCAGGCAGATTTCTGAGTTCAAGTTCGAGGCTAGCCTGGTCTACAGAGTGAGTTCTAGGACAGCCTGGGCTACACAGAGAAACCCTGTCTCGAAAAAACAAACCAAACAAAAAAAAAAAAAAAAAAAAAAAGAAGACATCTAGTTCAGGATCAATCCCTACATCTTGAATTAGCTCAAATTCTCCCCCCCCCACACCCCAGCTCCCCCCTCCCACACACACACACTAACCTTCTTGTAAAGTCTGCTTGCTTTTTCTCCATTCTGTCCTACCCCAGATGGCCTTGGCAGTTTGAACCCTAGTAAACCTTTCTTTCTGCCCATGGACTGGTCTAGTTCAGTAGTCTCTGTGTCATCATGGGTAAATGAACCAGATAATCAGCAAGAGCAACAGGCACTCTCAACAACGGAGCCATCTCTCCAGTCCATACAACCCTGTATTTTTAAAGCACTGTCTATAACTGGCTTTCTCATTATATCCAGAGGTATGCTGCCTACTGCACATTAGTTTTAGAGCAGTGCCATTAGCTCATCTCCAGCCATACTGCGTCAGCAATCATCTCTGCTGCCACCCATCTCACAGACAGGAATCTAACTAACATTCCTAGGGAGTGCATATTCTAGTTTGCATTCCCACTTTGTTAGACTGGATGGAATGCTGCAACCCAGCACTTGAAAAATGAAGACTAGAGGATCAGGAGTTCAAGGCCAGCCAGGCTCTGTCTTGAAACAATTAAAAATACAAACTCAAAATGACTATATCATATGACATTTCTATAAGCAACATATGAAAGTCCCATTTTTTCAGCATCCTCATCAAAACCTATCACTGTCTGTTTTTGTTCTTTTTGTTTGTTGTTTGGTTAGTTGGTTTTTGAGACCAGGTTTGGAATTCACTTTTTACGCCAGGCTGGCTTCGAACTCAGAGCTCCACCTGCCTCTGACTCCCTACTGCTGGGATGAAAGGCGTGTACCACCATGTCAGGCATTGTTCTTAGTAGTTGGAAAGTGGGCTCTCACAGTGTGTGCGTGTGCGTGTGCGTGTGCGTGTGTGAATTCATATAATGAAAAGACCAGGGCAGCAGATTCTTAGGATTTTCTTTTTCTTGGAGCCCATGTTTCAGCCTTTTCTACTTAATGGCTGAGTCCTGCTTCCTCCGACTCCAGGGTGCAGATGCTTCTCAGGCTCACTCTCCTAATTAGAAAAAGAAATTAGATAATTATTCTAAATGTTTCTGGTGACCCTTAATCTTATCTTGGTACCAGCTTGTCTTGGTACCAAGACATGTTTGTGAATTTTTGGGTTCTCTGTTGCTTGGTTTCTTTGTTTTTTATGATGAGACTGCCATCTAAGTAGGCGGACTTGAATAAACCTCATTTCCCTCCTTTATATGGATGGACTTCTTTCTGAAGCCTAAGTTGGTTGAAAGACTGACCCTAGACCACCAGGAGGGAATTGTGTTTCAAAGAGGCTTGGATTTGAGCAGGTGCATCTTCTCTTCCAGACACTAGACACAACAACCCCCCCCCTTTTTTTTTTTTTTTGGTTTTTCGAGACAGGGTTTCTCTGTATAGCCCTGGCTGTCCTGGAACTCATTCTGTAGACCAGGCTGGCCTCGAACTCAGAAATCCACCTGTCTGTGCCTCCCAAGTGCTGGGGTTAAAGACATGCGCCACCACTGCCCGG
This sequence comes from Grammomys surdaster, assembly GCF_004785775.1. Taxonomy (NCBI): domain Eukaryota; kingdom Metazoa; phylum Chordata; class Mammalia; order Rodentia; family Muridae; genus Grammomys; species Grammomys surdaster. Next base: position 421,410 of record NW_021605112.1, on the reverse strand, counting down.
CTAACAAAACACTTTTTAAAAGTTTAGAATAAACTTCTGTTTGAATTTATCATAATATAATCATTAATTTGTCCATATTCTAGTAAATAAATCTTATCTATTTTTCTGAGGCTTTGTTTTGTACATTCAGGGCTAAATATCAGGAGTCATCCTATCTTTCCCCTCTTGCCTTTTAAAACATAGATACCCATCATGCTGTCCATTTTCAAGGTTTAACTATCTCAAATCCAACCAGATCTTAAGCTACACTGCCATGAATGAGTATATACAGGCACTCATTTTTAATTTTACTTCTTTTGAATTTTTTCCAGATTTCTGTACTTGTAGTAGATTCAGTTTTCAAAGTGTAAATCCTAAGTTTGATTTTATTAAGAATCCTTTCAATAATTGGCCATTTTTTAATGTCAAAGCAAAACTGTTAAGACTTCTTTGGTATCACATGGCTAGCCTATGTCTGATGTATCATGCACTAACTAACCTTCCCCTCATCATCATCCCGCCCCCCCACACACACACCCACACACATTGCAGATAGAACCATCCTGTCTCAGACACGGAAAAGAATTGCCTCTAATGCTACCAAGTGTAGCTGGCAGACTTTTCCCAGACCTTAGGTGAAACTAGAATTCTCACCACACAGAAAAGTTCAGGATAGATTATTACGAAGCCATTTTATTGTAGATAAAAGCACAGGAAAACAGAGAAAGAGAGAGAGAGAAAAGAAGGATGAAAGAGAGGGAGAGAAGAGAGAGGAAATACTAAGAAAAATAAAATAAAAATAAAAATAAAAAAATACTAAGAATAGCTAGTTGTGGTGACACCTTTAATCACAGCACAGAAGCAGGCAATCACTTTTGAGTCTAAGGTCTGGTCTACATAGAGTTCTGGGCCAGCCAGGGATGCATTGTGAGTCTCTGTCTCAAACAAACAAACAAACAAACACCATCAAGAAAGTGGGACTAGGGGAGACGGTTGGTTCAGTGAGTAGAATGTCTCCTGTATAAGCAAAGGACCTGAGTTTATATCATGAATACCTGTGTTAAAAAGCAAAGTGTGTGTGGGTGGCTGTGCATTTGTAACTCTAAATCTGGGGAGGTTGCCGGGCGGTGGTGGCACATGCCTTTAATCCCAGCACTTGGGAGGCAGAGGCAGGCGGATTTCTCAGTTCGAGGCCAGCATGGTCTACAGAGTGAGTTCCAGGACAGTCCGGGCTATAAGAGAAACCCTGTCTCAAAAAAAAAAAACAAAAAATAAAAATAAAAAATAAATCTGGGGAGGTGGACACAGAATAACAGAGAGTCACTGGGCAGCCAATCTATCCAGTTTAAACTCAGGGAGGAACACCCTATCAAAAATTAAGGTAGAGAAAGCCACTCCTTTAATCCCAGCACTCAGGAGGCAGAGGCAGGTGGATCTCTATATTCAAGGCCAGCTTGGTTTACAGAGCCAGTTCCAGGATAGCAAGGACTACAGAGAAATTTTGTCTGGAAAACAACAACAACAATAATAATTAAAGGAGATTGAAGATGATATCTAATATTAACCTCTGGTGTGCACAAACACATACAAATATTAAGACAAAATAAATAATTCTAAGAATATAAAAAACTGAAACTGTAATATAACATTTCACATCATGCATAGAAAGGTAGTTTAAAGACCTGTACACATGTGTGTTGTACTTGAAAGTTTAGATAGCAAGTTATTCATTTACTTTTAATACTCTTATTGTGTATACGTTCCAATGTATACAGGGACACATGTGTGTGAAAGAGAGAGTGTTTGTGTGTGTGTGCGCGTGCACGTGTGCATGTGTAGGTGAGAGGACAATCTCAGCTATGCCATTCATCTTATTTTTAAATGTTTAAATATTTTTAAATTTTTTCTATGTATGATGTAAAATGTTATGTCACAATTTCTTATATTCTTTTTGTTTTTGTTTTTGTTTTTTCGAGACAGGGTTTCTCTGTGTAGCCCTGGCTGTCCTGGAACTCACTCGGTAGACCAGGCTGGCTTCGAACTCAGAAATCCGCCTGCCTCTGCCTCCCAAGTGCTGGGATTACAGGCGTGCGCCACCACCGCCCGGCCAATTTCTTATATTCTTAAAATTATTTATTTTCTCTCATTGAACTTGAGAATGCATAGTAATCTAGGCTAGCTGGCCAGCAAACCACAAGGAACTTCCTGTCTCCACCTACCCAGCACTGGAATTACAATTGCCCACCACCAGGCTTGGCTTTTTTACATGGATTCAGTTTGCAGGACAAAGAGTAAACACCTGTGTGATTGTCAGTTAAGAGCACAATGTGCTACATGGGTGAATGTTAAGGCTGTAAGAGCTTTTCTCTTTAAAGGAGAGATGGTGTCAGGGTTACTGCTCCTCTAGAGGACCAAGATCAGTTTCCGGTGCCCACAAAGATCAGTTTCCGGTGTCCACAAAGATCAGTTTCCGGTGCCCACATCTCATAGTTCACAACTGCCTATACCTCCAGCCCCAGGGAATCTGACGCTGCCTTCTGGCTTCCTCAGGTCCTCTGCACACACAGGAGATATATTCTCTCCATGTGTATCTCTGTCTGTCTATCTCTGTGTTTGTCTCTGTCTCTCTCACTAAATAATTTATTTCTTTTCTTTTTTCTGTGCATTGTTGTTATATCTGTGTGAAGGTGTCAGATCCCCTGGAACTGGAGTTATAGAGAGCCGTGGACTACCATGTGGTTGCTGGGAATTGAACTCTGGTCTTCCGGAAGAGCAGCCAGTGCTTCCAACCAGAGAGCCATCTCTCTAACCTCTAAATAAAAATATTTTAATGTCTTCCCATTATCTCAGAGATGTTGAAGTTAATGGTGGGTAGTGTGTGTGCTAGAAGAAAAGCACTCCATCTAAGATTGAAAATAAAACGACAAAACAAATCTATCTCTAAGACCATCTAATTCACACCATCCTGAATAATGAATAAGCAAACGGAAGTAGCTCCTCGCAGGTAAAGCTCCAGGAAGCTTTGGGATAGCTGAATATAGAACAGAAAATGGCCAAAATGATGAAAGTTGGTGCCATAAAGATCTTCTGAAAGGCAAAAGTTGGTTCCAGAAAAATAGTTTTGTTTTTTTTTTTTATCTGTCTATCTGTTTTTGAGATAGAGTCTCTCTCTGAAAGCCCATGCTGGCTCAAATTCACAGCAGTCCTCCTGACTCAGCGACCCAAGTGCTAGGATTACAGGCATAAATTAACACATGTGGATCCTTAAAGTAGTTTCAATGAAGTAGCCTAGAAGCCAGTTCTGTCTGATACCAGAATATGTAAGAAAAAGATGAACTAATATGCTGATAAGCCTGTAGAACATTGCCAAAATGCTGTCACGTAGTTATATTAGCTCACTGTTTTCTTTTTTATTTTATTTACAGGTGGATTTATTTTATTTATTTGTTTATTTATTTATTTATTTTGGTTTTTTCGAGACAGGGTTTCTCTGTGTAGTCCTAGCTGTCTTGGAACTCACTCTGTAGACCAGGTTGGCCTTGAACTCAGAAATCCACCTGCCAGGCCGGGTGGTGGTGGCACACGCCTCTAATCCCAGCACTTGGGAGGCAGAGGCAGGTGGATTTCTGAGTTCAAGGCCAACCTGGTCTACAGAGTGAGTTCCAAGACAGCTAGGACTACACAGAGAAACCCTGTCTCGAAAAAACCAAAATAAATAAATAAATAAACAAATAAATAAAATAAATCCACCTGTAAATAAAATAAATAAAATAAATAAAATAAATAAATAAAATAAATAAATCTCTGCCTCCCAAGTGCTGGGATTAAAGGCGTGCTCCACCACTGCCCGGCTGTTTTCTTTATCTTAAAGGCTGTTGCTTACAAATCCCAAAGCACAACCCAACCATAGCAATTGAATTAAATTTGTTCTGTTTGTTCCCGATCAGGCACAAGCTTCTTAATCAACTATGTAGCTATAACTATATAGGTGTGATAGTTTCTTGACCAGCAGACTGATCTGCAAACCACTTGAAGTAGCCTGCCTTATTAAGCCATCCCCCACCCCACACACACACACACCCGTTCCTGTTTTCTTTAGGGACAACTAAATGAGTTGGGGAGGTTCTAGAATACATCTCTAGCCTCAGCTCTGCACTGAACTAAAGAGGGGAGTAGGAGGAGATCTGGGGATACATGGTACAAAACAAGGTAAAAGGCAGGCAGCACTCATGTTCTTCAATAGGGTAAGGTCATGTTCTCCAAGTAGACGGAGACTCATGGCCCTGTGGAGACTGAAGAGAGTTTGAGTGCAAGAGGAATAAGCAAAGGAACCCACATCACTGCACACTGCAGATCTTGGCATAGCTCATTTACCTCCCTGTAGGTTATAAGCCTATAAGGGATAAGTTTCACTCACTCCATAGTACAAGGGAACAGGACTTTAAAAATCTCTGGAGGGGCATGGGTTGACTTCTACCCTAGTCTGAATCATCCATCTTCTGGTGCTACTTTTGCTACATAGGTTTGAGTGAGTTCCAGAGTTGTCAACCTCCTCTATTCTTACAGCAGCTACCTCTGTTCCTTCTTACCCAGACTTCCTGGCTGGCTCAACTCCACAAGTCTGAGTTGTATCACGACCCAAGAGCAAAGCCCATGATTCCCTTCAAGGATGACAGAACAGGAGAGAAAGCACTGTACAATTCAATGGCTGTGATGGCTTGTTCCTTTAATCCCAGCACTCAGGAATGCAGAGGCAGGCACATCTGTGAGTTCAAGGCAAGCTTGATCTACAAAAGAATGACAGGCAGCCAGGGCAGTTATACAGGGAAACACTGTCCAAACAAACAAACCAAATAAATAAAGTTACAATTCTGAGAACTGATTTGGAATTTGAAGAGACAAACAAGCCAGAGAACCCACAAGATAATGCCAGCAGGCAAAGTCAGGCTCCACAGCAATTTTGTGTAATGCAACAACCAAGTCAGGAGTAATCACAGGAGTTTAAGAACACAGGAATCTGGAGGAACCACACATTCTGAGATCCTTTCATTCCACATTCCCTGACTTTTGAGAGCTTACCAAATTCTTCCTCCATAAGATGATGCTACCTATTTGTGCTGTCTGTAAATCTCTTCTAAGGGCTAATCTCATTGGCAAAGTGTTTGCCCAGATGCACAAAGCCCTGGGTTCAATGCCCAACACTGCATCAACTAGGGCAAGGTGATGCATGCTTGCTATACCATCACTACACAAGCAGGATCTGGACCATCCTCAGCTACACAGCAAATTTGAAACCAGCCTGGGAGAAATATCACATCACCCCCGTCTCAAAACCAAATAAACATTACCCATGGATGTTAGACATTCAGTATGCCATCTTTGTTCTATTTTTCTATGATTCTTAAGAATTCTTGGGGGCTGGAGAGATGGCTCAGTGGTTAAGAGCACTGATTGCTCTTCCAAAGGTAATGAGTTCAATTCCCAGCAACCACATGCATCTGCAGTGTGATCTGGTGCCCTCTTCTAGTGTGTCTGAAGACAACTACAGTATATATATATATATATATATATATATATATATATATATGTGTGTGTGTGTGTGTGTGTGTGTGTGTGTGTGTGTGTGTGTGTGTATTTTACATAAATAAATGAATCTTTAAAAAAAAATTCTTGGAGCATACTTTTCCACTCCTCACATCAAGCATATATTCCTGGCTTGACTTTTCGTTTTGTGTTTTAAGTTTTTCGAGGCAAAAACACTCTATAGCCCAGGCTAGTTTTAAACTTATAGTAATCCTCCTGCCTCAGTCTCCTTGTGCTGAATTACAACTGTGAGTCATGCAGTTCAGACTCATGCAGGTATGGCAAACATTCCACCAGCTGAGCCACATCCCACCCTACGCCCAGCTCCCCACCAAATCTTCCCCCTCCCCACCTTCTAAGATCAGGTGGGGTGTCAGTCTCCTAGGCCAGGAAGTTTGGCATTCTTTTGCTTTTCAGAGTAGCTCTACCTTTAATAAAACCGACAGTCCAGTTCAGTTTGCATATGTAAATGTGTAAGTACTTCAGTGTAAAGGTATATGGTCTTTTGGTTCCGTGCATTAAAACTGCAAATACACACAGGTAATTTAAAGTTGGCAGAGTTTTGTGATCCTTCAAATGAAGTCACCATTTAATTGTATGGCTTTTATTCTTTAGACCTTCTATTCTTTAGACATTTCAATATATTGATAGCAAGAACAGGTGTATTAACCATTTACATGACTGTAGAAAGCCTAAGTCTCTAAAGATGTTCTAAAAGGCATCAACACTTGCTGTTCCCTTGACTTGTCTAAGTTGTCTCCGCATTTCTGCCCCGGGGGGTGGGGAGTGGTCCCAGTCAGCCCAGAGGACAGCCCCGCCTCCTCCGCCAGCCCCGCCCCTTTTGCCTGGAGTCGGGCTTCGGTACTGGAGGGAGCAGACTACCAGGCTGCAAGTCCTCGGCACCGATCCAGGCCACGGAATCCAGGTTGGTGAGCAAACACATCTTCTGACCAGTTGTTGCTGTCCCACTGGTGTGTAGAGTCTGTGCCGCCTTACCTTACAGGTTGTGTTGGAACTCACGCGTGGAAGAAGAGTGCGGGACTGCAGCTTTGAGTTTCCTTGAGTTTGGGACGCACTGAAGAGGCGCGTTTGCGGCTAGGAATAGGCAGTGTTCCTATAGCAGTAAGGGGGTAACGGATTCTGGAGGCAAAGGCACACTACTCTGGGAGTTTCTGGTTCGGAGTCCCAAGTGGATTTGGAGGTCAACATCCCCTCCCCCAGCTCCAAGGAAGTAGATTTATTTGCCCCAGCCCTCACTAGCAGGCCCGACTTCTAGGAAGAGTTGGGAGAGGAGCTACTCTGCCTGCCCCGCCCCGATCTACACCGGCTGCAACCAGTCGGAGCTAGGAGCCCCGGGGCCTCTCCTGAGGAAGTCGAGGCTAGCTGGGCGGAGTTAGGAACAGATCCTAGCCAGGATTTCTGGCCCGCGGAATTAAAGCCTTCTGCACGCGCTCTGGGGAAGTTTGCTTACAGGGTGCTCTTCATCTGCGGATCTTCTCTGTGCGTGCCTACCGCTCTGTCACTTTCCTGTGTCACTTCTGGAGGAGGCGGCCGGGGACAGTGAGGTGATGATTTATTGTAAATGAGTTGACTGAGATCGGGAGCATTAAATTTATGTATTATGTAAGTATATATGTAAAGTCTACTTTTCTTTTCTCTTTTTTAAGATGTATCTTTCTCTAGCCCAAGCTACCCTTTAGCTAACCATCCTCTTGCTTCCAACCCCCTTCCCAAGTGCTACGATTACCGGCCTGAGCTACCAACACAGCAAAGGGACATTTATTTCATCAGTCATTTGAGACAAATAGGTGTTACAGGTATATTGTATGTGTTTCAGTACAGGACCTGAAAAGCGGACACTGTGCCCCGAGCCTGTTTACTTAGCCTCTGAGCGTTAACGTTTTTAATATATAGCAGTGGACAGAGCAGTGCAGTGAGTCGATTCTAGAGTTTTGGTGAAAATTAACTGGGGCAGGGTTCGAAACACAGCAAACCACAGGGTATGGGGAATTCTCAAACGCAGTTATTATGGACAAACTCCATGTCTAACTTTTAAAAATTGCACTACCAAACCAATCTTGGGAGTAATGTGGTAAGAAGTTGGGATATGTGACTCAGTTGGTAGGGTGCTTGCACAAAGCCCTGGGTTGGATCCCCAGCACCAAAGGAAGGTAGAAAGGGTGGGGTGGGGTGATGCGTTAGGGCTCTAGGGTTCTTGGGGAGTGAATGGGTGGGGGGTGGGACGGGACAAAGTGTTGTGTAGGGGCAGGGCTATCCAAAGTTCAAGGTCCTCTTCAGTTACATAGTGGGTTGCTGACAAGATGCTTACAAACAGGTCTCAGAACAAAAATAAGTAAAGGGATAATAAAAGTGTAAAACTTGCTCTGTGGTACCTTAAAAGGATATGACCTCTACTTGTTACATCTACACAAATTGAAATATAAATATTTTAACATTAGGAATTAATTACAAGTAAGCCGGGAGGTGGTGGTGCACGCCTTTAATCCCAGCACGTGGGAGGCTGAGGCAGATGGATTTCTGAGTTCAAGGCCAGCCTGGTCTACAGAGTGAGTTCCAGGACAGCCCGGGGTACATAGAGAAACCCTGTCTCAGGGAAAAAAAAAAAAGGAATTACAAGTGAGATACCACAAGTTTGATAAGTGCACAAAATTATAGTCTACCCTTTAAAAACACAATAGATTATTTAACACTAACCAGAAGAGAGAAATCTACACGGAGTAGCGTTTAAGGAATTTTTGGTGTTAACAAACTTTTTTGAGACAGGGTTTCTCTGTATAGCCCTGGCTGTCCTGGAACTCACTCTGTAGACTAGGCTGGCCTCGAACTCAGAAATCCACCTGCCTCTGCCTCCCAAGTGCTGGGATTAAAGGGGTGCGCCACCACTGCCCGGCCGTTAACAAACTTTTAAATGCATAATAAATGATTCTTTGAACGTAAAATCAGAAATGCTTAAAGATAATTATATTCAAGTTTTATGTCCAATGAGTGCTATTAGATAAATTCCAGACAGTAGGTCAACTTGGGATGTAGTCCTGCATAAAGATAAAAGATAACATTAGCCAGTCATGGTTGCAGAGGCCTTTAATCCCAACACTCCGGAAGTAGAGGCAAATGGTTGTCTGTGAGTTCGAGGCCAGCCTAGTCTATAGCAATTTTTTCCCCTTTCCCTTCTCATTCCTTTCTGTGTCCCCACCCAGCCTTGCCCCGAGTGGTTCCTGAATATTACTGATTGTTATCCTGCAGACCATTCTGGTACCCACCTGACCTTCTGTTCCAACAGGTACTTAAGCTCTGAGGATCAGTCTGTAGTTTGCCCCTCCTTTCACCTTTCCAGATGTTTTCTGCCCTAAATTGTTCTACCTGGCAAAGAAGATCAGTGCTTCTAAAGCATCCTGACTACTCTGAAAATCTTCTTCATTTCTGAGGTCCTGCACAGAGTTCCAGTAGAAGTCAGTGACTCTTCTGCCTCTAGTGTAGCTCTTTGTTCTTTTAAAAATTTGTTGCTTTGGTTTTTTTTTTTTTTTTTCGCATGTATGTGTTATTGCATGCATGCAGGAGCTCACAGAGACCAGTGGAGGGCATTCAGTTCACTGGAACCCGAGTTACAGGCAGTTGTGAGCTGCCATGTGGATGCTGAGAACTAAACCCAGGTCCTCTACAAGAGCAGCCAGTGCTCTTACACTGAGCCATCTCTCCAGCCCCTGTTCTTTTGGTTTAACTGGACTCCCCAGCCCTGGAGTCTTTTCGCTTTTATATGCTGCTAATTTGATCTTCTCTCTCCAGAGTGTCAGACAATCCTAATCTATAATAGAAGAAACACCAATTCCTTTGTTTGCATTCAAGAATCTTTATCTAATATGTTCCATAAGAATAGGAAAAGACAAAGATTCTACTGAAGTAGAAAATGGAGCCACTGTGTAATTTTAAGTATTCTGTTAGCTCAGATACATAGTGAAAAGTCTGGGATGTGTTCACCTACATCTGTAATTCCTGCATGTGGGAGGCAAGAGCAAGAAAATCCAGTTAATGTCTAGGGTGGCCAGGGCTCTATAGTGGGGATTCTGTCTCAGGAAAACCAAACAAACAAAAAAGATGAAGTGGGTAGATATATTTTTAATTTACTTTATTAAACCCAATACGTGAAACAAATTAAGACATGCAATCAATTAAAGTTTACAAAATACTTACTTTTCCTACAAAACTTTAAAAGTCAGTGTGTATTTCTAACTTGAATAAGTATTTCTAACAAGCCACATCCCAAGTCTCAGTAGCCATGAGTAGCTGTTGGATTTAACAGTACAAGTGGAAGATCAGGCACCAAACCATTTTTCTCATCAAACTTCCCCACCCACTCCCAGCCACTATTATTTTTATTATTTTTTTGTCAGCATTATTCAGTTATAATTAATGTATATCACTTAGCCATCTCTCCAACCCCTGTAATTTTGTCTTTTGATAGTAATATACCATTGAATGGATATGCTACATTTGTTCTTTTGGCAGTTGACATTATCATAGGTCCCCTCAAGGGGAGGGATTTCCTCAAGACGTTTTGCAAAATATGGTTTTGCCTGAAAGGAAAGTAGCATTTCTCTTGGTGACACTCACGTGGCAGCTTACAACTGAGATCTAATGCTCTCTTCTGGCCTCTGTGGGCACTGGACATACACGGTACACAGACAACATTCAGGCAAAAACCCCATATATATTAAAGGGAGTGGAGAGGGTGTTAGTTATAAAACCTATTGCCTGCCTCTGTTGTGGACGGTCCTGCTTGTTTTGGTTTTTCTGGGAAGAAGCTGAGCAAGAAGCATGAGTGGAGCAGATTCAGAGGGTGAAGGTGTCCACCAGCTTTTATACCTGTGATCCTGGAGACCAGGCATGAGGGAAGGAGAGCCAAAGGTGGAAAAGCTCATGAGTAAGGATGACTCATCAGCTGAAGGAGGGTTTGGCTTTTCATTCACCCAGGTCTTATGCTAACTGCTGTGGGTACAATTATGTACCCACAGCGGCTAGTCTCTGATCTCTGGGAGCTTACCATTTCTGTGAGGGAATTGACAGCATCAAAAATAAGTAGGTAATGATAAGAAAAAAAAAGCTCCACCAGGCAGTGGTGGCGCACTACTTTAATCCCAGCACTTGGGAGCCAGAGGCAGGTGGATTTCTGAGTTCAAGGCCAGTCTGGTCTACAGAGTGAATTCCAGGACAGCCAGGGCTACACAGAGAAACCCTGTCTCGAAGGGGGGGGAAAAAAGCGCAAAGCTAGTGAGTGTTCACCAGAGTGCAGAGTGCTTGCCTTCTGAAAGAGAACGTGGAAGAGGTCATTGGTGCAGATACCAGAATGGAGGATCTCACTTGCAAAAGGAGCAGCAAATCCAAAAGTCCTGGCACAGCCATGAATGCTGAAAATATGCTCAGGTAGACTGAAGAAAGGCCTGTAAAATGCAAGTCACACTAGGCCTCTCCAGAGTCCCCATTTATCTTTCTATCCAATAGGAGGCAAAGGAAAGCTTTGTAACAAGAGGGCAAGCTGGTGTTAGATGTGAGCTGAGGTAAAGTGTTGGAGTTGGGGCGAGAGTATCCATTCCTTTCTCCTTCCTTAGCCTGTGCCTTTTTTTTTCTTTCTACTTAGGATTCTATAAGCAAGCTGGGAAGGTAGGAGACAAGAGAGCGGCTACAATGACTTCAGCAGTCCTGGTGGACATCCGAGATGAAGTCACCTGCCCTATCTGCTTGGAGCTCCTGACAGAACCCCTGAGCATAGATTGTGGCCATAGCTTCTGCCAGGCCTGCATCATAGGAAATAGTCATAATTCAGAGCTCAGCCAAGAAGGGAGGAGCAGCTGTCCTGTGTGCCGGACCACCTACCAGCCTGGGAACCTCCGTCCTAACCGGCACCTGGCCGCCATAGTGAAGAGGCTCAGAGAGGTTGCTTTGAGTCCCGGAAAACAGCTCGAGGTCATTTTTTGTGCACTTCATGGAGAGAAACTCCAGCTCTTTTGCAAGGAGGATGGGAAGTTAATTTGCTGGCTTTGTGAGCGATCTCAGGAGCATCGTGGTCATCACACATTCCTCATGGAGGAGGTGGCCCAGGAGTACCAAGTAGGTACTTAGCTTAACCTTACTTCATGTTCTTCTCTGATTGCTTTATAGTTGGTTTGCTTTCCATTTCTGGAAGTGTTGCAAGAGAGAATTTTGTTGTGTAGCCTAGTCTGGCCTCAAACTCAGAGATCTGCCTGCCTCTGCTTCTCAAGTGCTGGGATTAAAGGTGCACGCCACCACTGTCCAGCTTTGTTTTATTATTTTTTTATATAAGATTTTCTTTTTAAAATAAGGTCCCATATACTCCAGTATGGATTCAAACTGACTGTAGCTAATGATGACCTTGAACTTCTGATTGTACTGCCTTCATTTCCAGAATTCTGTGATTACCAGTGTCCAGTATTTCTTTTGTTTTTTGTTTGTTTTTTACTTTTTGAGATAGGGTTTCTCTGTATAGCCCTGGCTGTCCTGAAACTCACTCTGTAGATAGACCAAGCTGGCCTTGAACTCAGAAAAATGCCTGCCTCTGCCTCCCAAGTGCTGGGATTAAAAGTATATGGCACTACTGCCCAGCTGTGTCCAGTATTTCTGGCATGCTAGGCAAACGCTCCACCAACTGAAGCGTTGAAGCCCAAGTTTCTTTGTTGAACTCAGGATTACCTGGAAGTTGAACCTAGAAAGTAGCTCCCTGGTCAATATTTTCTTGCCAGTCTTGCCTGTTTGCTGTACAAGATTGTCTGATCTTTTCTTTACATTCCCTGTAAAGAGAAGGTACTTTGAAGCCAAGGCAGGATTCCCTTGGGGTCAGCATAATCTCAGTCTAGTTTGTTCTGTGTCTAGGTAGTAAGACAGTTTGAGGCTGGCCCCTTTTTAACCTGGTATGTTTCTTCCAGGACATGTTCCAGGAGTCTCTGAAGAAGCTGAGGAGGGAGCAGCAGGAGGCTGAGAAGCTAAAAGCTCTTATCCAAGAGAAGAGGGATTCCTGGAAGGCAAGTAGGATTCTCCTGAAAGGGATCTGGGACAATAGAGGTGACCATGGGACTAAGGACTAGGATGCCCCAGTGTCTCCTCCTTCTTGACTGACTTGCTTCCCTAGATCTGGTCCTTTTCCTTGTGCGGGGAAATTGAGATAGAAGTAAGGTAACAAACATGTCAACGAAATCTTTTGTTGAGTTTGTTTGCTTGTTTTGGTTGGTTGAGGTTTTGGTTTTGTTGTTGTTGTTGTTGGGTTTTTTTGTTTTTCTGCTTTTTTTTTTAATTACATTTTATTTATGTTTATGGTTGTTTTACCTACATGCATTATTGTGAGCCATAAGTATGCCTGGTGCATAAGGAGTCCAGAAGTTCCCTATTCCGGATTTACAAACAACTATGAACCACCACTGAATTGAATGCTGGGAATCAAATTT
>NW_021605112.1:379017-408276 GCF_004785775.1 Grammomys surdaster | reverse complement strand
CCGCACTCCCACTTCCCCACCTTCAAAATTCCCACCCCCTGGGGCGTCCACCACAATGCTTGTGTTTAATAAAAGAGTTAAGAAGGACACCTCTCAAATGATATCCATTAAGACCATGTGTTTAGAGTATCCAGGTTCTAATCCTGCCTCTCCACATAGCAGTGCAGCCCTGAGTAAGATCCTCTCAAGCCTGTGTTTGCTTGGATTTGTTTTTCTTTTCTTTCATTTTTCTTTTTTGCTTTTCAGTTTTGGTATAGATACAGCACCTATATTGCAGGTCAATGTAGGAAAATAAATTTTATAAAGCTCTGGGGGAAAATGCCCGTTCCTTTAAGATTGATGAACTAAGCTCATTTACTCAGACCATCTTGGCTGAAGGAGGCAGCCAGTTCTGACAGATGATCTTCTCACTCCACAAATATGCTACTGAACACTTAGGCTGAAACACATACACAAATTAAAAGGGATTATATAATTTTTGGTAAGAGAAGAAGTTCAATACTTATAATGCATCCACTGCACATTCAGTAGGTGGTGATTGTGTTAATTAATGGGTAGATGTGCTATCCTGATTTTTTTTTAATTGGATGTTTTATTTACATTTCATATGTTGTCCCCTTACCCCATCCCCCACCCACCCAGGAACCCCCTATCCCCTCACTCCTCCTCCTTCTTCTCTTCGGATGTAACCCCTACCTACCCCCCCAACTCCCACCTCCCCACCCTCAAAATTCCCACCCTCTGAGGCGTCCAGCCTTCATGAGGTCAAGGATCTCATCTTCCACCTATGCCCAGCAGGGCCCTCCGCTCACCCTTACGTATACAGCTGAAGCCCTGGATCCCTCCCTAAGTGCTCCCAGGCTGGTGGTTTAGACCCTGGGAGCTGTGGTTGGTTGGTATTGTTGCTCTCCTCATGGTGCCGCAAACCCTTTCAGCTCCTTCAGTCTTCACTCTAACTCCTCCATTGAGAACCCCATTATCAGTTCAATGGCTAGTTGTGAGCATCTGCCTCTGAATATGTTAGACTCTTGAAGGTCTCTGAGGAGACATCCATATCAGGCTCTTATCAGCATGCACTTCCTGACTTCCACATCAGCATCTACCTTTGGTGACTGCACATGGGATGGATACTCAGGTGGAAAGGTCTTCAGATGGCCCCTCCTTCAGTTTCTGTCCCTCACTTTGTCTCCATATTTGCTCCCTTGAGTATTTGGTCCTCCAGATTTTTAAGGCAGAAGAAAGGATGGCTTCCCAGACTTAGGGATACACATCTTTAATTCTAACACTTGGAAGGCAAGGAAAGGTGGATCTCTATACGTTCAAGGTCATCCTTACCCACGAAGTGAGTTCCAAGCCAGCCAGAGTTACACAGAGAAACCCTTTCTCAAAAAAAAAAAAAAGAAAGGAAGGAAGGAAGAAAAGCCAATCAGTCTGATGTGACCCATAATTTGTAATTCTGAATCTTACTCTATTTCCACCTTGACCTCCTGGAAATGATATGTTACTTGTGAGCCAGCTATTCCTCTCAGGGCTCAAAATTAGAAGCAGACGCCGATTTAGATGCCTAAGAGTGTAGATGAGCTTCCTGGAGTCTAAACTCACCCAAAGACTAACCTATCTGTGAACTTTAGATAGACAGCCTAAGGCTTAGGCCCTGAGAACAGGTCCTACAGGCTTGTGTCCCTCCACTCAGACCGGCAGGCCCAGGAAAGCAGTCTGCAGCTGTTTCCTGCCGCCGCCCCAACCCTCCCCCCTCCCCCCAGGGGAGAACCTTTGGTCCACCAACCAACAGCCTGTTTTTCTCTGGTACTGAAGAGTCAGGTGGAGCCTGAGAGACACCGGATCCAGGCAGAGTTTAACCAGCTCCGAAGCATCCTAGACAGGGAGGAGCAACGGGAACTGAAGAAGCTGGAAGTGGAAGAGAGGAAGGGGCTGAGCATCATAGAAAAGGCGGAGGGTGACCTGATCCACCAGAGCCAATCACTGAGAGACCTCATCTCTGACCTGGAGCACCGGTGCCAGGGGTCCACAGTGGAACTGCTGCAGGTATTGAGCTGTGAGGAGGCCAAAGGTCAAACAGTTCAGATGCAAATGATAGGGGAAGCCCCATTGTTATTCCTTCCCAGACAAGAGTAGCCCAGTTTATCTGGAATTGTGGAGGTCTGTCTGTTCAGCATTGTTCTGCAGGAGCCTTTATGTTCTGATACAGATAAACCTTAGCTGTGAGGGACTCCTCTGTATCTTGTAGGGACTTTCCCCAATTCCTGGCTCCCTTCCCACTACATGGTACTGCCCTAGATAATGCATTCCAAAGCCCTTTAACATTGCCCTATGTCCCCAGTGCCAACCCCAGCTGAAAACTTGTGTTCACCAGGCAGCTTATGTCTCTGCTGTTGTTGCTGTGATGGGAATTTTCAGTTTTATCAGGGAAAACACATGTCAAAATCAAGTTAGATTCGGCACTTACCAGCCTTTTCCCGCCTTTACTCTCTTTAGTACAGTCCCCTAGTGTGCTGTAGCAATTGATCTGTCTGCTTTTGTGCATATACACCATCGAAGGGATGACGTTTGAGAAAGAACTATGTTTAAAATCTGTGACTGTCTCAAAGCCAGGTGGTGGCATATGCCTTAAAGTCCAGCACACTTGAGGTAGAGGCAGGTTGAATCTCATGAATTTGAGGCCAGCCATGAAGTCTACTGAGCGAGTTCTAGGACAGCTTGGGCTACACAGAAAAACCTTGTCTCAAAAAAAAAAAAAATAAAACCTGTATCTGTCTCAAGGGTAGAAGTTAGTCTATCATAACTGCAGGGCCAGGAGCTGCATGCTAGATTACAAACATACATACACATTCACATTTCAAACACAGGGATAGGCGATAGCTCAGTGGTGGGGCATTTGTCTACATAAAGCCTTGGTTTCAATCCTAAATATTGCCAGCCAACCTCCCCCCCCAATAAAAAACCACCAAACAACCCACAGTTATAAAAATAAAGAAACTTACCCAAATTTGTACATGGGTCATTAGGAACTTTGCTCTGAGATGGAGTTGTTTGGGGGTTTGTGTTTAGTTCTTTTGAGATGAATTCTTGCTGTATAACCCAGGTAGGCCTCAAACTTACAGTCTGCTTTGCCTTAACGTCCCAAGTGCTAGTATCACAGGCATGCACCATGCAGGCCGAATCTGGCTGGCTCCAAGCTCTCATCTCTACTTTGTGTAGCTCCTGGGCCTTTGTTTGTTTGTTCCTGGTCACTACATGGGTTGGTAAAGGTGGAAGAAGGCATGATCCTTAATCTGTCTTTTTTCCTTCCTAGGATGTGGGTGATGTCACAAAAAGGTATGTAAGAATATTAGTTGATTCCCTTGGGCTTTCCAAAAGTTCTTGGCCCCTGTAGAATAATCCTGTGGGGAAGGGGAAAAGTCATAGGCCAGGGAGGTTTGAGACTGGTATGTTGAGTTGTATGTGAATTTAGGGATCTCAAAAATAAGGGAGCAGGCTAGCATCCATGGTAGTAAAATTGGTATGGTAAGAGAAGGTTAACAGAAGACGTGATTCTTTTTCACAAGCCTCTTTACCTGCCTTTGACACTGGTTTTCCTGTTCTTGGCTGTATGTCTTAGAGGGAAATCACCATCCATGTATTGCCAAGGCTTGAGAACTGGCTTTCCAGATGCTGACTGAGAACTTTCCCTTCCTCCCCTGGCTCTCCGATCTTGCCCCATGCTCAGATTTCCTTATATGTCAGTTCCAGTAAAAAAACAAACAAACAAACAAACCACAGAACTGCCAGGCAGTGGTGGCACACACCTTTAATCCCAGCACTTAGGAGGCAGAAGCAGGCGGATTTCTGAGTTCGAGGCCAGCCTGGTCTACAGAGTGAGTTCCAGGACAGCCAGAGCTATACAGAAAAACCCTGTCTCAAAAAAAACAAAAACAAACAAACAAAAAAACCCCACAGACCTGAGTCACGAGAAGAATGAATGGCTTTTGCCTTGAGATAGAACAAGGTCTCTTCAGTAATCAAATCTACAAAGTCATCCGCGGAGGTGACATCTTAAGTTGCCCACAGGCCCTTCAGGCCTCTTAGATAATGGACCTATAGAAGCAAGCCCTTCTATAGGTATTTTAGTGTGACTGCAGGGTTCCTGATCACTGGGCATCTCCAGCACCTCCTGGTGGACGTTTGGATGCAGCACTGACATTTTCACACATTTTGTTTTCTTTCTACATGTAGCAAAGCACTCCACAGCCATTGTTCTCAGTTGCCTCCTGTCCTTAGGACACAGTTAGAAAAGGAAAAGCCACTGTATGTTATAGAAGTTACAATGGAAAAGAAACTAAACGAGGCTGTAATAAATTAACGTTTACTGACATGTATGGAGACAGTGAGCAGCTAGTTTCTAGTCCAGGTCTTCTGGTCCAGGGCAGGGCTCTTTGCAGATGCTGCCTTTCCTAAGGAAAGAATGTTGAAGTTTATCAATGGATCTGAGGGTTGAGGAGACCCTGAAGCTCTCATAAGGTCTGTCCTCACTAGGAGTGAGTTCTGGACCCTGAGGAAGCCCCAAGCTCTCCCCACCAAGCTGAAAAGTTTGTTTCGAGCCCCAGATCTGAAGAAGATGCTGCGAGTCTTTAGAGGTAAGTTTGGGGAAATGGACGTGGAATCCCTGTAGAGCTGTAGTAATGTATAGAATAGTAGTTATGAATGAAGTCACGGAGGGACTGGTGTGCTGAGGATGATTATGCAGTCCCTGTATCAAGGGTGATCTTTTACAGTGTTTTCCTTTTCTTACAGAGCTGACAGATGTCCAAAGCTACTGGGGTGAGTACAATCCATGGCCTCTCTGAATTGATACCCCAGCCCCTTTCACGTGCTTCCCCTCAACAAACATGCATATCTTTTTTGTTTTGTTTTGTTTTTGTTTTTTTGGGTTTTTTTGTTTGTTTGTTTTTCGAGACAGGGTTTCTCTATGTAGCCCTGGCTGTCCTGGAACTCACTCTGTAGACCAGGCTGGCCTTGAACTCAGAAATCCGCCTGCCTCTGTCTCCCAAGTGCTGGGATAAAAGGCGAGCGCCACCACCACCCGGCCAAACGTGCATGTCTTAGGTCTTAGGTGTCTACAGCTCTCCTTCCCCTGCTACCTAATGCTCTCAGTCCCCCACCACCATTTCCTGTGTCCCCCTCCTCCAAGAGTCATGGGACCCATGTGCCCATTCTTATCTGCTACTGTTGTACCTTCTCCTACAGTGGACGTGACTCTGAATCCACAGACAGCTAATTTAAATCTTGTCCTGGCGAAAAACCGGAGACAGGTGAGGTTTGTAGGTGCCAAGCTGTCCGAGCAGTCCAGTCTGGAAGAACATTATGACTGTAGTGTCCTGGGCTCTCAGCACTTCTCCTCAGGAAAATACTACTGGGAAGTGGACGTGACCAAGAAGACGGCATGGATCTTGGGTGTATGCAGTACCCCGGTGGAACCCATGTTCTCTTATAACCAGTACTCCAGCAAGCAGGGTGCCTACTCCAGGTATCAGCCACAGAGCGGATACTGGGTGATTGGGTTGCAGCGTAAGCACGAGTACAGAGCCTATGAGGACTCCTCCCCATCCCTGCTCCTCTCCATGACGGTGCCACCTCGACGCATAGGGGTTTTCTTAGACTATGAGGCTGGCACGGTCTCCTTTTATAATGTCACAAACCATGGCTTGCCCATCTACACTTTCTCGAAGTATTACTTTCCTACTGCCCTTTATCCATATTTTAATCCCTGCAGCTGTGTAGTCCCGATGACCCTGCGGCGTCCAACTTCCTGAGGTCTGCTACCGCTTCCCATAAGTAAGCAGATTCCTTCAAAGATGAATTTCCTCTCTGAGCCTCTGTTCTGTGTCCTAGTAGGACACCGCCCATTGCTGATAGTGAGCACCCTTGACCCGTCTCATGGGAACGGATTTTGGATTTTGGGTTTTCTGTATTTTGCTTTTGGGTTGTATTTTTTGGGGGGAGTTATTTGTTTTTTGTCTCCACTCCTGCCCCCCACCCCCAATAGGGTTTCTGGAACTCTGTGGATCAGATGGCCTTGAATTCCGAGAGAGATCCTCTTGGCCTCCCTGTCTGAGTGCTGGGATTAAGGCATGTGAAACCACGCCCAGCTTTGTTTTGTTTTGAAGCAGGCTGGCCTTGATTGAAAAAGTAACTGAGAACTGATCCAGAGTCCTAATTACAAATGAACATCGCCATACCTGGCTGCAGATTTTGTTTTAATGTTGTTTAAGATATGTTCTCCATAAATAGCCCAAGCTGGCCACAGACTCAGTCCTTCTACCTCACCTCCCAAATACTGATTATAGGTCTATCTCACAACACCTGGTTAAGCATAATATGTGATGACTTTTTTTTTTCTTTACTGATGTCTGTGGTCAAATCTAAAAAATTCTCTATAAATTAGATGGGAGTATTTTACTAAACATTGAGTTCAATAGATTTTTTTCCTATAGTTATTGAGATAATTGTGTATCCTTTTTATTCTGCTCCCGGGTCAGCTACACTGACTTGTCTCCGTTGTTAAGTTCACCACTAATTCCTGAAGTAAAATGTGTTACATTCACTACTTTATTTTTACTGACTCTAGGTTTGGTTTTCGTCTATCTTTATAAACAAAACTACCTCTAACTTTGCATTCTTGTGTTACCTGTCAAGGTATATAAAAAAAAAAATTATGGGCAAGGGATTATATATGTATACTTAGAAAATAATAATAAAAATGGACTGACCACTATTCTTTTGATGGTTTAAAGAAGAGATTGTAGCTTTGGTTTTCACAAGAAATGCCACCATAACCTCAGCCTTCATCCTAACATTTTAAGAGTGGTAATAAAAAATGGAAAATGTGCTTGAAAGAGAGATAAAATAAGATAAGGGGAA
Source organism: Grammomys surdaster (assembly GCF_004785775.1). NCBI lineage: Eukaryota > Metazoa > Chordata > Mammalia > Rodentia > Muridae > Grammomys > Grammomys surdaster. The sequence goes on along the minus strand of NW_021605112.1, from coordinate 401,358 downwards.
GACCTCAGCCAACCGGTATCAGCTATTATCTAGGAGGAGGAAGAAATGCAGTTAGCCTCTTTCACAGTGATTTATTCTGTCCTTCCCTAGCCCTTCTTACTTCTTTTGTAGAGCCAGGGATTTCATACAGGGACTTTTTTATATCAAGCAGAGACATTCTAGCACCATGCTTGACAACCCTATTTTGGTTGTGTTTTGTATTTTGTTACTAATGGGGTTTTTTGTTTGTTTTGTTTTGCTGACAGAGTCTTACCACTTTGCAGGGCTAGCCCTGAGCTTGCTATCAAGTTCAGGCTGACTTTAAGCTTGCCTCAGCCTCAAATTCAAATTGCAAATGAGTGAGCTGCTCTAGTTTCCTGGAGAGGTGCTGCAAGCTTTCATATTCAACTGTGAAAAAAGTTATAGATGTGAAGATGGAAATGAATGTCAGGGGGAGACAGGGCTACTAGTGTCTTTTGGTACTCTCTGATGTACTGTAACTGTAAAATACATGCTGAATTTCCATAAAAGCAGTGTGAAATAATCTAACTATTGTCTTACAATGATTATATTTTGGATATATTATTTTAAATAAAACTTCTCATTTCAATTGTTTCATTTTGGGATGGAGTATCACTCTATAGCCCAGGCTACCCTAAAATTAATCCTGTAGCCCAGACTAGCTATCAAAACTGTGGTGGTAGCCTCCTGCCTTAGCCTTCCAACTGCTGGGGTTACAGGCATGAGCCACCACACCCAGTTTTCATTGTACTTTTTTAACGGTAGGCTACTAGGAAATTTTCAGTTATACATTGATTGGCTCCTGTTAAACTTTTTTTTTTTTTTTTTTTTTGGTTTTTGAGACAGGGTTTCTCTGTGCAGCCCTGGCTGTCCTGCAACTCACTCTGTAGACCAGGCCGGCCTCGAACTCAGAAATCTGCCTGCCTCTGCCTCCCAAGTGCTGGGATTAAAGGCATGTGCCACCACTGCCCGGGCTATTAAACATTTCTAGTTGATAACTCTGTGAAGAAGAACTTTCTATTCTTGAGGGAACCCTAGAATAACAGTCTTGGACCAGAGTACCAAGGAAGACTTGAGTGTACACCCGTTTAGAAAAGAATCTATCTGTACACTTCACGCAAACCCTGAGGGGTTTTTGTGGGGGCAAGTTGTTTTAAGATTTTATTTTCTAATCGTGTACATATGTGTTTATGAGTGAGGAGGCCAGAGGCTTCAGATCAGCTAGAACTAGACATGGATGCTGGAATGAAACTCATGTCCTCTGTAAAAATAAAGAATACCCTTAGCTCCCGAGCCATCTCTCCAGACCCTCAAGGGTGTGGCAACGAAGACTATGATTGAACACAGCTGGGAAACATGGGCTTGGGAAGATGGCTGGAGAGAACTCTGTCTGGAGAACATTCCTGCTCTTGAGGACTCTGACCTCTGTAAAACCCTAGTGTGGGTCTGCTCTGGGACATAAGACATCTGTGGCATCCCAGAAGTGCAGGTTCTGAATCCTGACTTGCCCTGAAGAGAAAGAGTGAGCGGATGGGCCAGCACTGGCACAAGTTCAGAGAAGAAAAAGGTCTGTCTGGGTAGTTCCTTATCTTGGTTTTTTTGTTGTTTTGGTTTTTGTTTTGTTTTGTTTTGTTTTTCAGGCCAAAGGAATTAGTCGAAGCCTCTTAATTAAATTCAATTGAAATTTTGGTACTCTCCAATGTACTGTAACTGTGAAATCCTGAATTTCCATAAAAGCAATGTAAAATAATCAAACTATTGTCTTAAAGTTTTAATATATTATTTTAAATAAAACTAACCCTAGATACCAAAGTAATTCTGTAAGCCTCCAGGAAGGCTTGTTTAAACAGACAGCTAGAGCAAGCTTTCAGCCTCAACCTTTTCCAGAGGAATTTTAAGGTAGAAATTGTTCCACATTGTTCTTTGTGGAGTAAGTTAAACTACTGTGAAGATGAAGTACATATATCAAATACTAAGAGGATGTTATTTATGTTTAAAAAAAATCAAATGTGTTTTGGTGGCACAAGCCTAAATAGAGCAAGAATCTAATTCAAACAATAAGTATAACAGGGTGTTGTGGCAAACACCTTTAATCACAGCACTCAAAAGGCAGGGGTAGGTAGATCTCTTGAGCTCAAGGCCAGCCTGGTCTACATAGCTCCAGGACAGCCAAGGCTGCATTGAGAGATCTTGTCTCAAAAAACTATAAATGAAATAAAGACAAAGAATGAATCAAAAGTCTTCAATTCAAGATCAAGAGTATCTCTATGGCTGGAGAGATGATGGTTCAGTGGTTTAGGGCACTGACTGCTCTTCCTGAGGTCCTGAGTTCAATTCCCAGCAATCACATGGTGGCTCACAACCATCTGTAATGGGATCTGATGCCCTCTTCTGGTGGGCATCAGATAAAATCTTAAAAGAAAATCTCTAATTTTTAAAATGTATTTTATAATTTTAAATTTCTCTTTAACTCTACTATCCTCATTGAGATGACTTTCATAAATGGTGCAAGGTGTAGACTAACTTTGTCTATTTAGATACAGTTTTTCCAAAACCGCTTGCTATTGAAAACCTATTTGTCCACAGACTTGGTTATGTATGAAAGTCTGTTTTTGCTCATCTTATTTAAAGTAGGCTCGCTCTATCTGCCCCTCCCTTGTATCATGAAGTAATGTTCCTCTGAGGTATAAAGAGATTAAATAATAGAATATCTAGTTCATAAGTAGTGGCTTACAGTGTTGTCATTTATTTTATTCTGGCTTTAATTCTCTGATTTGGCATAGTTATTTTTAGAATAGAAATTAGTTTTCTCTAAGAAGAAGGCATTACAGATAGTTGTGAGCCCCTATGTGGTTGCCGGGAATTGAACTCAGGACCTGTGGAAGAACAATGAGTGCTCTTAACTGCTGAGCCATCTTTTCAGCCCCATATTTTTAAAACAAAAATCCCAACCATTCGTTTTACCAATTAAGACTCAGGAGCCAGATGCTATGTTGAGAGACTCCTAGCTTAGAGAGGCAGAGAATGGACTGAGCTGACCTTCCTACTCCACGGACATCCCAGGAGGAAGCTCCTTCTCCATGCATTCTTAAAACACGCTTCAACTCACAGACCTTCCTATTTACTTCCTTATTTTTGCTCCCTCTCAACTGGTTGGTTGCTCCGCTTCTTGACCAATCCTTGACTTTATTTAGCTCTTGTTTACAGAAAGTTCTTAGGTTAAAGGTGTGTGCTAGGGCTGAGCCACACCACAACAAGGTTTCCAGTTCACAATTTTGGGATTCACAGTGTGGTCAAATATCCTGCAACACCATAATCCCCTGTTTCTGGTTCCAGGGAACTTGACATTTTGTATAGGCCTCCCTGGACACTGCATTCTCATGTACTTGCCTACACACAGTTATAAAAGTAAAAGCCCCTTGATTTTAATTCCAGCACTTGGGAGGCAAACACAGTCAGATCTCTGGATTCAACATCATCCTGGTCTGTATAAGAAATTACAAACCAGCCAAGGGTTACATAGTAAGACCCTTTCTCAATAATAAAGTAAATATTTTTAAATAAAACTTATTACGTGTGTATTATTTGAAGAAGAGTTACTTTATTACAACTAGTGACAATTACATTTTATCTAAATCATGAATGTTGGGGTCTGGAAATTGCCACACAAACCATACTTAGACCAATCTGAGTTAAACAAGAATAGCTTATTGAATGTGCACCATAATAGCAGACAATTGTCACACCTCACTGTTCTTGGGTCAGGCTTTTTTGTTTGTTTGTTTTGTTTGTTTGTTTTGGTTTTTCGAGACAGGGTTTCTCTGTGCAGCCCTGGCTGTCCTGGAACTTACTCTGTAGACCAGGCTGGCCTTGAACTCAGAAATCCGACTGCCTCTGCCTCCCAAGTGCTGGGATTAAAGGCATGCGCCACCTACACCTGGCATGGGTCAGGCTTTTTAAATGAAAAATAGGTTCAAAAGTTCGAAGGCAAGCAGTGAAGTGGTACATTTTTTGCTAACTAGACAAAGTATCAGCTAAACTTTAAAAAATTAATTTAGACGGGTGTTATACTTTGTGAACTTCAGATTTGGTGTCTGACGTTAAGTTTTATAAAATTCTTGGCCATTATTATTTCAACCATTTCTTCTGTTGACCATCTTTATCTTCATTACTGTTAAGGTCTAGGTAAAATACTAAGGCCTAGACTCAATGTTAAGGCCTAGGTAACTGTTTGTTACCTGGCTAGCCTGCCATTTTGTGCTGTTACTAATATTATAAGGAAACTTTCTGATATGATGTTTCTGCTGTTACTAGGAAATTTTCTCATGTTCAAGTTGATTACACTTCAATTATGTTCTGTGTCCTTGGAAACCAATCACAACAGAAGTCAGTAGAATTGCTTTGTATATTTATCCACAATAAGCTTGAACCAGAACCAACCACCCAGAAGCACTTCCTGTACCTGTGTAGAACCTTTTATGGCATTTGCTCTTATGAGCTGCCCCTGGGATGGACCCCAACATAAGAGAGACACCTGCCCAATATAAGAAACTATTTGGAATAAGACTTCTGTTTTCAATAAGGGTCAGGTAAAATTTAAGTTCCTAAGACCTTTCCGGGAACTGACATCCTGCTTGGCAAAGAGAGACATGTACATGGGTAACTAACATCCTGATTGGCAAGATAAGATATTAATGTTAGACAAGGTAAGTCTCATCCTGGTAGACAAGGCATAAATGTTAGACAAGGCAAGTCCCCTGCCACAGTTGAATACCACAACCAACGAGAATGGGATAAAGGAACATCAAAGACCTGGTCCTAATGGAATCCCCTATCCCTAACTCCTAATTGGTAGAATAACTTGGCACAGATGTATATAGATTTTAAGACTTAAAATTCTGACAGCTCCGGTGCTGCCCGCAGTACTGAGCTCGGGTTTAGGCCTGGGGGATTAAAGAAAGACTCAGACTCGGGTCATCCCTTATGACAGAATGCCAAAGCTTTTACTGAGCAGGTTCAATATATACACCAAGCCAGGGAAGGAAAATTACAAACTCAGGAAAAAACAGGAACTCAACTGGGGTGGGGGTGGGGGAACAACTGGATGTCAAGTGTAAATTCCCTTCCTGGGGTACCATGCCTTAGTCAGGATGTTTTTGATCTTAGAGGGACCGCAGAATGTTACTTAGTAGACAGCAGCACACAGAAAGTCTCAGCCAGGGCATAGCAGCCCTTTGGGGTCCTACAAAAATCCTGTAGGTTCGTAACTCAAGGTCATGGTTCAGCTCCTGAGCCTGAATCATCTCCCTAATAGATCAGTCTTTGGAATGTGATGTTCAATAAACCATCCCTATTTGACTGAGATTAGTGTCTGGGTGGTTTGCATGGCAATTCCCAGACCCAACAATTCCTGTATCCCAACGGTGTATGTATCCTCCAGCGTTGTCTGGTTCATAGATGTGCTTTTTTTTTCCTTTTGTATTTGACACTGAAGAATTTTAGTTGCTACCTCTTCAAGTTCAGACTCCTCTTTGGCCATGCCCCGCCTGTTGCTAAGGTTTGAGTCATGATACTGAAAGGTACAATTTCCGCTTCTCAGTTAAGCTAGGCAGCACCACTGATAATCACATTAGAGGTAGTTTTCATTCCTGTTACTGCAGGCTTAGTATCCAACCCTTTTCTTTCTTAGAACCCTCATCTCTCCACTAACATTCCACAACCGTTTTTTACACTTTTTAAATTCTACTCTTTGACATATTAGTCATTGTCAATAAAAGTTAGAAAGAAGCTATAAAAGTTAGAAAGGTTCCGGTTGAACCTTTGCAAGGCTGATTAATTACCATGTCAGTGAGTGCTGCAAGTTTGGTGAAGCCGTTAGTGGGGTTTTTCCAGAGGCCAAAGAAAAAGAGAACTGAGAGCTGTCTATGTGGTTTAGCCAACATGTGACTTAGAGCCTTGGCATGCTCCCCAAACAGCCCTCCTCTCTTCATACCCTTAGTACCATGACTTGATAATTTAGGATACCCAGTCACATTGTATGTTCCCATATATGGGAGACACAGTAGCCCCATTGCATTTAGTTTGACCTTTGAATACTAATGTACAGAACCTTCTTGAAGGCACAATAAACTGCTTCCTAGAAGAAAAATATTTCCATGTCCCATTTCCCCTATCAGAAACTGCAGCATTGGAACACTACAAAGTTGGCTGTCACATGATTTGGGGAGGTCTTTAGCCCTGTTAGTAGTCCTGTAGTGCCCTCCTCTGCACACGTCTTTGTGTTCATTTACACAATAATTTGGAAAGTACAAACAAGCACTGGTTTTCTTTTTTTTTCCTTTTGTTTTTTCTCTTTTCTTTTTTTTTTTAAAGATTTATTTATTTTTTTACTTATATAAGTACATTGTAGCTGTCTTTAGACACACCAGAAGAGGGCATTGGATCCCATTACAGATGGTTGTGAGCCACCATGTGGTTGCTGGGAATTGAACTCAGGACTTCTGGAAGAGCAGTCAGTGCTCTTAACCACTGAGCCATCTCTCCAGCCCCCTTTTGTTTTTTGTTTTTTGTTTTTTTTTTTTTTTGAGACAGAAGCACTGGTTTTTCTAACCAAGCTAAAAAGAGTGTCATCAGGTAGCATCTGAGGCCAGTAGCAGAAATTTCTCCTGATTAATCCGCCTACCTGTTTCCATCAATGTATTTGAAAATTTATTGACTATTTTCTTTTTTTTTTTTCTGTTAAATCAGAACTTTATCAAACTGCTTCCACATTAAAATACTGAATTTGGGGCAACCAAAATTGATGTTCTTGGGACAAAGTCACTCATAATTGGCTCCCAAATGAACTCTTACCTATCCCCTTTGCATCAATATCAAGGTTATATTAAATCTTATGTATGATAATTCCCAAAAGTCTGTCAGAACTGAGCCTCATGGTCCTTCTTTTCCTTCCTTGCTGTCTTTGAGTCTGCCGTAAATTTCTTACGTGAACGCCCCATACCGCCACCTTTTATGTGTGTTTGTGTATGTGTGTGTGTGTGTCTTCTTCAGCTCATGTTTAAGCAGTCATGATAAGTGAGACTTATGGGCATAACTTCTGATATGCTGGGAGACACAGTCCCACAGCAAACTCCCTGATCCTCTGGCTCGGACAATCTTTCTGCCTCCTCTTCAGCTATGTTCCCTGAGCCTTAGGTGTAGGAGTGTTTGGTAGATGTATTTGGTAGATGCATCAGTTGGGACTGTACTCCATAACTCTGCATTTTGATTGGTTCTGGTTTTCTGTAATGGTCTCCATCTGTTACAAAGTTAAATTTCCTTGATGAGGGGTGTGTTAGGTCTCAGGCAGTTTATGTATTTAAAAATGACAGTCTTAGCCCAATTCAAGCTGAACTATAGAAGGATTTCTGTTGGTTAAATAAAAGCCAGCATTCCTAAGTGAACTTCTGAAAAGGACTTATTTCCCTTGCCTCTGGTAGAAGGGGACACATACCAGTGGCTGTATATCAAAGCCCATGCTAGCCTCCAGGCTCCTACAACCCCATTCACAAGTATCCTTTATACATTTCAAAGCCCAAAAACTATCCTGTGGGTTCTCAATTCCCTAGGCCTCCTCCTTCTCAGATACCCCTTTGTTTTCTAAATAAGGACAAGGTTCCCCCTCCACCTCAATCTTGCTATATACACTATTCTTCTCTACTGATCTCACTATTCTCCTTATTGTCCAAGACACACTTGGCCATGTCCAGTCTGTTTCTGCTCTGGACTCTTAGAGATGGCTCTGGATGTTCTCTCATATATACAATTTAATATATATATAATTATATATAAATTGTATATATAATTATATATGTACCATAGTATATTATATACTATATATTATAGTGTATATCACCATATTATATTATACATTATATTGTATATATTATATAATATACAGTATATTATATATACACTATATATGTGTGTATGTGTATGTGTATGTGTGTGTGTATAAGATTGAAAAACCTTTGCTTTTCCGTGGTTTCTTTACTGCACCCCTCACATACAGTGAGGACTACACTTATCTGTGGGTATAAAAACAAATGTTTGGATTGTTTCAGGAATTGGGCTGATTTAATAAAGTCATGGTTGTAGGTTCTCCTTTAAGGTCTGTGACTTTCAGAAAGCTAGGCTGACTCCATGACAGACTTCAAGTTGGCAGGTAAGGAGACTAGGCCAAAGAACTGAGCCAGTCCAGGCAAGCCCAGGCAAGTCAACAGTAATTAGTAGATAGAAAAAATCTTAGGCTCCAACCTTCACGTCCAGGTAATGGAATGTCCCAGACACGCAGCCTGAGGCAAGGGCAATGGGTCAGCAGTAGTTTCCAGACTTCCTCAGCTACTACCTCAGTAACAGTTCCCAGACCTCCCCAGCAAGTTTCCAGTCCCCATACCCCAGTAATAGAATGTTCATAGAGATGGACCCAACAGATTAACACAGAGTTCACCTACCCCAGATTGTGCTTTAAGTCAGGCCTGCAAGCTCACTTGGGTATCTCCCTCTTGGTAACGGGAGTCCCCAGCATGCTGGACTTCTGCAGAAAACGATCTTTGCCTTTACATATCATTTGAGTCTGAGTGACATTCTTTGAATCACAGACCCTTACAACTTCACTAGCACCATTTCCTGTTTCAGGCATGGTTTCCCTCTCTCTTGTTGATTGGGTTGACTTAAACAATTCTTTGTATATAGAGCTGTCCCTGCATTTTGCAGCCTCCCAAGATTGAAGGTAAGGGATGGAGAGGAACACATATATCTTAGGAGAAACTCTGGCCAAGAGGTAAATAAACTGGTTTTACTTAGGTAGGCCAAGAGTTAGTTATGCCTGTTAGTTAAAGGCAAGGTGCCTTAGTTGATGTGTTTTGTAGAGTATGGTATGGTGTGGTGTGAGGGTTGCCTCAACTGGCCCATGCTGAGGCATCCCTCCCCCCTGAGGTACCGCCTATTTGGCCATGGGAGGGGGGAATTGAGAAGGGAGTAGAGGCAGAGAGGGGGAGGGGGCAAAAAAGGAGAGAGCGAGAGCGAGAGAGAGAGAGAGAGAGGGGGGGGGAGGGAGAGAGAGCAACCGGCAGAGAACAAGTAGAGAAAGGGGGAGGGGGAAGGAGAAAGAAGGAGAAGAGAAAGGGGCCAGAGAGAACAAGGAGGGCCAAACAGTTCCTTTTATAGCAAGCCAGGCCTACCTGGCTGTTGCTAGGTAACTGTTGGGTAGAGCCTAGAAAGAATGCAACCGTGCTAATCTTGGAGGGAATGGGGTGGAGACAGTAGAGATTGTCAAAGTGGACAAAGCGCAGCGCTGAGAGCAGATTCTATTTTCATAACCAAAGGGCCATTGTTATTCACAAATTAAACAAATGACTGTGCTTTTTTAAAACATGAGTTTCTACTCGTTCTTGGGTTCTCTGGTCCTCTAACTGAACAACTTTAATGACTAAGGAACTCAGAGACCACCCTCAGATGGTGACTAGACAGACATACTGCTGCTGCCTGGCCTGAAAAAGGCTGTAAGAAACTGTATGGCTTGCTGGACTATTTGTTTGATTTTCGGCTCACACATTAATAGAAGTTTCTCCTGTTTCTTCTAAGTTCGTGGCTGCCTTTTTGCTGAATGGAATCTTCCCTTAACCTGGTCTTTACCTACCGGATGTAAGTGACAGCCCTTAGCTATGACCACCAAAAAGCTCTTCCTGGACGCTGAAAACTTCAACTCTAGGTCAAGTCTTCAGTTTGCCCTTGGATCGCCAAGAGTCCCTGCATCGCCCTCTGTCGGTGGCCTAGAGTTTTGCCAGCACTTAGGACTCAAAAGTTTCCTCCTCTTTCCTGTACCCGCTGGTCTGGAGTTTCAGTTTCTTTTCTCCGCAGCCAGAAAGGGAGGGGCTGCTGGTTAGCTGATTAAAACCTGCCCTTGACTTTTCCTCACCGTTTCAGCTTGGAGGAAAAGATTTCACCTTCCAGGCCGGAGGTGAGGGTCCAAGGTGTGTGCGAACGTTTGTCCAGGGCGGAGGGAGACCCTGGAAGGAGAGAACTCAGTCAGTGAAGCTTCGGAGACGCTTATTTGCGCACAGATCACAAACCGCTGTGCTCTGAAGTTGAGAAAAAGAGTTTCGGGAGGAATCGACTTGAAAGTTGAGCAGGAAGGTCTTCTTTTCGGAGAAAGCCCCTCCTTTCACCCAGGAAAGCGCTTCCTGTTTCCTTCTGCTCCGCAGCAGTGATGCACCTTGTAAACAGGTCTGGAATCTCAAGAGCTCCCCATGTCCCCTTCTCTTCTCTCCCTCTTCCTTGTTTCTTTTCAGGGGATTGAGGTAAGAGGAGCCTCTACTCTCCTTGCAGCCACAGAGGAGCTATCAGTGACCTTAACATCCCGTGCCCTTGATGCACTTGAGAACTTGCAGGCTAGATACCCGCCCCTGTGTCACTTTTGAACCCTATGCACCTCTGTAGCTCCATTCTTAGGAATCTGTTTTTACCTAAACAGAGATTTTTTTTTTTAAGTATTCATTATTTATTTTTGAAACTGGAATCACTGCATTAATGAGGTTGGCCCTGGCCTTCTGGGTTCAAATATCATCCTGCCTCGGCTGGGACTGCAAGCCTGTGTGTTCCCTCCCACACCCCCATTTCAATAGCTATAAAGGATCCTGTCCTCATCTGGTGTAGGCCTTATTGGTCATTCTTCCTGCTTGGCTCTTTGCACCGAAAGTTATGTCTGTTCCTTGTTTGCTTTCTCGGAGATAGTTAACAAGAGTTAGGTATTGCTGGAGAGGGCCTTAGGTGTTACTGTTCTTGGTAAGATATTGATCTTGAATGTTTTCCATGTTAGGCTGACGTATGGGCATTTTGCACTGTGATGGATGGATTAAACACCCACCATTGTCCAATAACCTCACTTTTCAGAGTTCATTCCACCTGTCTTGTTCTGAGTCTGCACTGGAATGCTGGAGAGTTTAGTTGTGGTCAAACACAGAAGATAATTTGTGAAAAATGTCAATGGAAATAACGCGTATTTCTGGCATGAAAAAAAGTGTAATAAGCACCCATTTGATATTTATTTAATATGGAATAAATCTATGCTGTGGTTCACGGTTTTAAAAGATTAAATTAAAACTTTTCAGCTTTAGTTTTTAGAGTAAGCAAACTATTCAGTGAAATATCTTTATTTTGTTTTGGTTTTTGGAGACAGGGTTTCTCTGTGTAGCCCTGGCTGTCCTGGAACTCACTCTGTAGACCAGGCTGGCCTCGAACTCAGAAATTCGCCTGCCTGTGCCTCCCAAATGCTGGGATTAAAGGTGTGCACCACCACTGCCTGGCTGCCTTGATTCTTGCTGTCATCAGAGAAAGAATCCAGAGAGGAGGCTCTGTGAGGAGTTGGAGGACATTTTATGACAGAGAGCAAGTACACACTCAAGAGGAAGTATGGGCTTCTCAAGACAGTTCAGTGGTCTGGTCCATGTCGATAATTTGATCACTTGGAAGGTGTAGGCAAGATGATCAGAAGTTAGTTCCAGGTCAGCCTTGCTTATCCAGCCAGTTTGACCCTGGCCTGGGTTACATGAGACTGTGTCTCAAAAATACAAATTAAAAGAAATAATAAAGAAGAAGAAGAAGAATGAGAATGTGTGCCACATGTGTGTCACTTCAGATGTCAAAAGAGGGTTTCAAATCCTGTGGCATAGGAGTTCTGGATGTTTCGAGTCAGCATGCGGGTGCTGGGAACTGAACTTGGATCCTCTGGAAGAGCAGCAAGTGTTCTTAACCGCTGAACCATCTCTCCAGAAATCATAGTGATTTTTAAATTTTTCTTTTTATTATTTACCAATCAACAGTAGGTTGAACATCATCTTTTAATGTTCATTAGCTTTTATTAACTTTTAAAAATAATATCTTTTGTTCTTTTAGGTTGTGTGTACTTATACACCATGCGTTGATCAGATGCATTTACCCCTCTCATTCTTTTGGCTCATTGGCCAAGAAATTGTCAGGCCTGTCTGCTCTTTCAAAGGACTCTTTCATTGATCCTTTTTACGCTTCTAGTTTCCAGCTCATTAGTTTCAGCCCTTATTTCTTTCCACTAATTTTTATTATTGGTTTATTCTTCTCCGTAGTAAGATCTTGATTTGAAATATATGATTTTTTTTTATTTCATTTACTTTTGATTTTTCAAGGCAGGGTTTTTCTGTGTAGCTTGACTGTCCTGGAGCTCACTCTGTAGACCAGGCTGACCTCAAACTCAGAGAACAGCCTACCTCTGCCTCCCTAGATTAAAGGTCTGCACTGCCATTGCCCAGCTGTTTTGTTTTGTGGTATTTTGTTTTGTTTTAATAATGGAAGCCAGAAAACATACCCCTAAACCTGCCAGGTCCCAATCAAAGTGTCTGTCCCAATACTGTACTGTGTGGCTAACTACCAGGACAAAAGTGAGACTTTGTCCATTACCAGTGTGCAATGCAGATTCCAGGTCTTCTGTTGTTGGACTGCATGTCTGCACAGTGCTCAGGCCTTTGTTAACTATGTTTCCTGTTCTTTCTTCCTACTCTTTTCTGTGCTACCACTGCATTCTTCATCTGGAGTATTTCTGTTCCATTTACCAAATTATTATGGGTTTGTTTTTTGTTGCAGATTCTGTCTAGTCACGGGTGAAAATTGAGTGCTTTCAACCATCATATTGTCCACCTTGAAGGATACTTAGTGGCTGTGTTGTCCTGAGTTGCCTTGGAGGACTGATTCAGCATTGTTTTATAATCTGCCTAGCTGTCCACCAGCCCTTAAGAAAGAAACGCCTCAGAGGTTAAGACAGTAAAAGATACAGGGGCAGCACAATGGCCTCAACAGGTCTGATGGATGTACAGAAGGAGGCCACTTGCCCTGTCTGCCGAGAGCTTTTGACAGAACCCCTGAGTCTAGGCTGTGGCCACTGTATATGCCAAGCCTGCCTCACCATGAACAAGAATTCAGTGATCAACCCCAGAGGGAAAAGCAGCTGTCCTGTGTGTGGTACAAGATTCTCATTTGAAAATCTACAGGCTAATAAGCATCTGGCAGATGTAGTAGAGAGACTCAGGGAAGTCAAGTTGAACCCTGACAGTGGGAAAAAGAGAGATCTCTGTGTACACCATAGAGAGAAACTCCTTCTCTTCGGTAAGGAGGACAAGAAGGTCATTTGCTGGGTTTGTGAGCGTTCTCAGGAGCATCGTGGTCACCACACATTCCTCCGGGAGGAAGCAGTTAGGGAATGTCAGGTAAGTCCATGATGGAGGAAGATTGGGCAGAAAGTGATTCTTGCTAAGAAATATTACCTTCCTATCATTCTTGATTCACACTGCCACTAGATTCCTAATGCCTAGAAATGTCTTTTCTTTCCATTTGTATAACGGGTTGGCTTGCAGTACATACAATCTCCTTAACCAAGAACAGGTTTCTGGTCCCTTTCCCTTGCATTGCTTGGGTGGGGAATGCTTTCTCAGCATTGTGTTCACTGCTCCTGTCAGCAGGAGGACGATGTGTAGGTGATGACTTTACTCCTCTAGGGATAAAGAATGCATTCATTCACCTCTTTAGACTTTCTTCCATTGTAAACACTAAGTATCAACTTCACAGCTTTTATGAACTGGTCTTTTCTGGGAACAAACTGGTTTCTTTGTTAGTTCTCTGTCCAGGTGGAACGCATGACAGGTATGACTCCTTTCACACAGGAGAATCTCCAGAAAGCTCTCACGAGGCTGAGGAAGGAGCAGAAGAAGGTGGAGACATTGGAAGCTAACATCAAAGAAGACAGAATTTCCTGGAAGGCAGGAATCGCTTCCTGAGTGATGCTGGGAATCTTAGGATGACCTTCTTTGATCCTGATCCAATTAGGCCCTTTGTTTCCTTGCATTCAATAAATCCAAAGCTATCTGACAAGCTACTCTTTAGGAATGAGGGTGGGAGCATATCATTGTAAATACACATACATATTTGGAATTGAGTGTAAGGCTGGAAGGCTCTTTGTTCTTCTCTTTTATACCGAGGCTCTGACAGTTCTGCTGGAAGATATCATGCACAACAAAAACAAACAAGTGAAAATTCCCCCAAATTCAAAACCAGGAGTGCTAATGTAGGGAGACACGAGTGCCCAAGACATCCATCTACAATCTGAGCCTCATCCTAGTTTTACATTATTTTTGGATGTTCCACAAGGAGAGAGCTGTTTCTTTATTCTTCTTGTTTGGGTTTGTTTGCACTAAAGGGAAAATAGAAGAGAAGAATAGCATCCTTCAAATTGCTGTTGTATTCCTATGTCTCCCTGGGTTTGAAGTCCTACTTACAGTGACATCTTCCTTTAGCCTGGCAGACTCATTACCTCTTTCTCTCTCTCTCTCTCTCTCTCTCTCTCTCTCTCTCTCTCTCTCTCTCTCTCTCTCTCTCTCTCTCTCTCTCTCAATGTTCATTTCTGCAGCACCAGATCCAGACTGAGAGACAAAGGATACAAACAGGCTTTAATCAGCTTAGGAGAATCCTGGACAAGGAGGAACAGAGAGAGCTGAAAAGACTCGGGGAAGAGGAACAGATGATACTAGACAGCCTGGCAGGGGCAGAGGCTGAGCTGGCTCAACAGAACCAGTTGGTGGAGGAACTCATCTGGGATCTAGAGCGACGGCGTGAGTGGTCAGACACAGAGCTGCTGCAGGTAGGACCGAGCAGCTCACCTCAGAGTGCAGAGACATTTTCTCTTTCCTTCTTGGGGCTAATAACATAGCATTGGATGGAAGTCATGGAAGAGTATTCTCCTTTCTCTTTTCCTACCTTGGGAGCAACCATTCAGTTTTTTCCCCATTAAGTATGATATTAGCTGGCAGGGTTGCGGGAGCAATGTTACACATCTTTGACAGGCTGCAGAAGGTGCCTTCTAATCCTGCCTGCTCTCTTTCTCCTTTTTACATGAAAGTATGTGGAAGTTTGTCAAATGCTTTCTTCGGTTTTTCACCACCATTGAGATTGTGCTTGTCTTTATTCTATTAATATGGACTATCACATTGATTGATGTCTTTATGTTGAACCAAATCTCATTTATGGGATAGATATTAGTTTATGATTATCATGGCCATGAGTTTTCTTTCTTTTTTTGTGTGATTTAAATTTTTTTTTGTTTGTTTTTGTTTTTGTTTTTCGAGACAGGGTTTCTCTGTGTAGCCCTAGCTGTGCTGGAACTCACTCTGGAGACCAGGCTGGCCTCGAACTCAGAAATCCGCCTGCCTCTGCCTCCCAAGTGCTGGGACTAAAGGCATGGCCACCACCTCCTGGCCGATTTAAATTTTTTTAGCTACATCTTTTTTAGTGTGTGTGTGTGTGTGTGTGTGTGTGTGTGTGTGTGTGTGCATACATGTATGCATACACACATGCCATAGCCCACAGGTAGAGATCAAAGGACAGCTCATGGGAGTCTGTCCTCTTCTTCCACAGTATAGGTCCCAGGGATTAAACTCAGCTCACCAGGCTTGGCAGCAGGCATCTCTACCCACTGAGCCCTCTTGACTGCCCTTTTTAATTTCTGTACCCAAGCACTCTAGTGCTAAGCTGTATCCTCATTCCAGGGATGCTTTGGTTGCTTTGTTTCTTCTTGTGTTGCTTTATCAATTTTGATGTTGTCTATTCTTTAGACTTTTACTATAATTCAACAGTGAAGCCATCGTTGGGCTTTGCTTGAACTTCGACTTCCAATCTAATCTTTTTACATGCTTTGGCTTTTTGAATCAGTATTGATTGGTTCTGTACTTCTGGGAATTTGTTCATCTCCTCTAACTTATCTATTTTTTTTTATTATTTTTATTTATTTATTTTATTATTATTATTTTTTATAACATGGTAAACTGGGATGGGAATCCAGGGCCTCACACTTGCTAGGTAAGCATCCTACCACCAAGCCACACCCCAGCTCCTCATGGTTCTTTTCAATTTTTTGTTGTTGTTGTTGTTTTGGTTTTTTGTTTGTTTGTTTGTTTGTTTTTGTTTTGAGATAGGGTCTCACTATATAGCCCTGGCTGGCCTAGGTCTCACTATGTAAACCAGGCTGGCCTTGAACTCCCACATTCAAACTCCTTCCTCTGCCTCCTGAGTGCTGGGATGAAACATGTGAACCACGGTGATTCTTTTTAATTTCTTTAAGGTCAGTAGCAATGTCTTATCTTTTTATCCCAGTTTGAAAATTTTACCTCTTTATTTTTCTCCATAGTGTGTCTAGCCTAAGGGTTGCCGGTTTTGTTGCTATTTTGGCATAACTTTAAAAACAAGGAAAAAGGAAAGAAACTGGTATCTGTAACCTCAGCATTTAAGAGGCTGAAACAGGTGGTTCAGTGCCACTCTGGGCCACATATAGAGAAGCATCTAGTAAAAAAATTAAAAATAAAATAACTTACTCTTGATTCTCAGATTCGGTCTCCTCCTTCTCTTCCTCCTCCTCCTCTTCTTCCACCTCCTCGTCTTCCTCCTCCTCCTCTTGCATCCTCTTCCTCTGCCACTACTGCTGGTGCTGCTTCTGCTGCTTCCTCCTTCTCCTTTGCCTTTTTCACTAAAACTGTTCTAATTATCACTCGTTGTGACTTGTGTTTTTTCTCTTCTCCCCAGGATATGAGTGGTATCTTGAAATGGTGAGTATGGGTGATGCCAAGCAGTGCTTTTGTGTAATAAAGATGAATTAGTAGCTGTTCTGATTAGTTTTACCAGTTTAACACAAGCTAGTGTCTCAGTTGAGCAAATCAGACTGGCCTGTAGGCAAGCCTGTGAGGCATTTTCTTGATTAGTGGTTGTTGTGGAGGGCCTAGTGTCACCCTGGGTCCATGGTCCTGGACTGTATAAGAAAGCAGTCTGAGTAGGGCATGTGGAAGAAGGCAGTCAGCAGCATTCCTCCATGGTCTCTGCTTCAGTTCCTGTCTCCAGGTTCCTGTCTTGAGTTCCTGCCCTGACTTCCCCTCATGAGGACTGTGATCGAGACATGAAAGATGAAATAAACCCTTTCCTCTCCAAGTGGCTTTCAGTCATGGTGTTAGCAATAGAAACTCTAACTAAGACAGGAACCATACAAATAGTTTTATACCAGTGAGGAAAATATGTCCCATATCAGGGACATTTGGCTGCCACGTCATCATCATCTAGAACTGCTGGTCCCAGGTGAAGATTAGATTGTTTCACCCTCACTGAGAATGAACGAGATTCGGCAGTAGTGAATGTGGCAGTTTAAGTCAGAGTTAGGGCCACTAAGGGCAGGAGAGCTTTCAGAGTCATTTTCTGTGACTACACGTCACTATTTCACACTCCCTTTCTGCTGCCAGTCCTGGATCTCCTGCTTCGTAGGTGTTTCTTGTACAGCAAGCCTTACCGAGGCCTAAGGCAGGCCATGGGGACTTCTTATCATACTCACTGTGCCCAGTGAGAGTAGAAGATTCTTACTGACTTCTAAAAACAGACACACACATTAGGATTTGTGGTTCTGATCCAAGTTTCTGATAATCAATCTCTTGCTTGGCATGCTTTACAAGTTCCTGTGTTAAAGTATGTTCTCCGAATACATAGCTGCCAATCTGATAGCAGAAACACATGAAATCAGAAGTAGGTTCATTTAAGGCTTTGGGGTTTTTTGTTTTGTTTTGTTTTGTTTTTTTTGTTTTGTAAATTAGAAGTAGGTTCATTTAAGGCTTTGGGTTTTTTTTGGTTGTTGTTTTTGTTTTGTTGTTTGTTTGTTTGTTTGTTTGTTTTTGAGACAAGGTTCCATGAAGCCAACGCTAGTCTTGAACTTGCTAAGTAGATGAGGTTGGCCTTGAGCTCCTGAGCCTCCTGCCTCCACCTCCTGAGTGCTAGGAGTACAGACAGGAGTCTCCAAGTCTGGCTGACCACATTTATTTTAAGCTATGACTTTTCTTTTGCGAGACTTTGCCCCATAACAATCTGTTATCTCTGATGTGGGCCATACCTGGAGTTTAGGCTTTCTTCTTTCCCCAACCATCTGTTATCTCTATGGGGCAGGGGTGGGGGGCAGGTACCACTGGAACCCAGGCTTTGGAATACTCACAAACTCACAGGCTGTCTGTACAGAGCCTTACATCACCGCCAGGACCTTCGACCTTGCTCTCAACTTCCTTGAGAACTCATATGGTCTCATGGCACACTCAGTGCTGTGGCGAAGTCTTCCTGATGCTTTATATTTATAAATTTACATTATTTCCATAAGATTTCAAAAGGGATGAAAGTTACCCCATATTTAGAAGAGGCAACAGTGACTTCAAGAGGTGTAGATCCTCCCAGTGTCACAGGAAACATTTCACAGGGGCCTGTGTCTTCTGATTCACAGTCAAGGCTTTCCCTTAGGCTCCTCAGGTATCAAGGACATCAGTGATGTGGAAGGAGATAAAGGCAATTATGTTAGAAAGACAACAATGTGACAAATGTTAAAGGTTAAATAAAAGTTAAAATATTTCTCCGTCCCTAGGAGTCAGGTCTGGACACTGAAGAAGCCAAAAGCAGTTTCTAAGGAACTGAAGATGGTATTCCAAACTCCTGATCTGAGTGGCATGCTACAAAAGTTTAGAGGTGAGGAGAGCAGTGGGAGAATGCCTATGGTAGCGATAGCAGGGAGTCAGGGAGGGGGCGTTGTGTGAGGTGGAGATGCAGCTGTGTCTGAGGGAGCACCCTCAAGTGCTCTTGTTTACCAGAGAGGATCTTTAAACCTTTTAAACCTCTCATATACATCTCTTATACCACCCTTTCTTACCTCTAGAGCAAAGTATTACCTCTTTGAGATTTTTGCTTCTAATAAAAGTCACCAAAATCTCTATCATTTCAGAGCTAACAGCTGTCCGTGCCTACTGGGGTAAGAAGTTGCAGACATTCATATCACTGTGTTCTGATCACCTTTCACAAGTGTGTGGTTCAGTGCGGCTTCCTCACCTTTGTCTCCCGTGTTATGTCATACACATAATATATTCCTCTAAAGCTTCATGTGGTGGTACATGCTTACAATCACAGCAGTAGGGAGATGAAGCAGGAGAATTGCATGCCTAAGGCTAACCTGGGACACTTAGCAAGATCCTGTACTAAACAACAATTACGTAACATTTTTTGTATTGTTTTATCATCCCCCACAATCAATCAATAGTATTCTCGCTAACCTTTCCAGTGTTGGCTTTTCACAATGTTTCACAAACAAGCTCCCTCACTATCTGCCACCTGATCTTTTTCTTTCTTTCTTTTTTTTCCCCTTGCAGCGGACTTCACGTTTAATCCAACAAACCTAAATTTGAATCTTATTCTTTCAGAAGATCACAGACAAGTGACATCTGTGTCCATTTGGCCCTTTAAGTGTTGTAATAATGGGATCTTGGGCTCCAAATGTTTCTCCTCAGGAAAACATTACTGGGAAGTGGATGTGTCTAAAAAGAATGCCTGGACCCTGGGAGTTTACACTAGAAAACGTACTTTAAAGTTTGATGTTAGACGATGCAAAACCCAGTCAAATGATTACCACAGATATAAACCTCAGAATGGCTACTGGGTTATAGGGTTGCAGGATGGATCAAGGTATAGTATCTTTGAGAATTCTTCCAACTGTGACCCTACAGTTCTGAACCCCTTTGTGGCCACCCCTCTCCATCGGGTTGGGGTTTTCCTTGACTGTGAGGAGGGCACAGTGTCCTTCTTCAATGTCACAAACCACGGGTCACTCATTTACAAGTTCTCCCAATGCTGCTTTTCCCAACCTGCCTATCCATACTTCAATCCCTGGGACTGTCCAGCCCCTATGACCCTGTGTCCTCTGAACTCCTGAGTTTTCTCATTCTTATAAATTTCCAGTCTGTCTTCTTGCCTTGAGGCTCTCACATTCTGGATGTACCTGTGCTGTTCAGGCATCTCTTCCCATGGTCTCCCTTCTGTCATGCTTGGATGTGGTATATCTGGCATCATTTAGAGGAGAAGCTTACCATTTACTCCTATGCATTTTCTCAAAGACAGCTAATCAAGCCTAAAGCTAAGTCAGTATAATATCCGTGCCCTCCAACTTCCATACTTCCCTTTGTCTTGAAGAAAGGTAACAAAGTCTGTTAGCCACTAACTCATCCCTGTTGTTTCAGACAATCCTTAAGAACTGAGCCCTGACCACAACTAACAAGTTTTTAAACTGTATGTTGCTCAGGATACCTCACATTCAACAGGAAGTCAAAGAATAGAAAATATGAACAGCAACTGTAGTTGCTATGAGTTGAGGCTATGTCTAGTATAAAAATTCAAATTCTGCTTCTTATAAACTAATAAAGTCCAAGATTTTTAACCTGAAAATTGAAGTACATCTGACTTAAGAACCTTGTATAAAACTAGATATCTGTAAATATAAAATACTCATTTAACTGTTGTACATAATAATATATGGGCCTATAGTCCTTTGTACTCAATGAAATATTTTGTGGGATGTTTGGAGTGCTTTAAATACCTGTTGTCTTCAAATCCTAGTTTTACTTCCTTGACACTTTAATTCCATATATATAACCTCATGTGGAGTAGGTCTGATTTAAAAAAAATAAAGGTTGGTCTTCAATGTTGTTCATTCTAAATTTTTCTTTTGTTTGTTTTTCGAAACAGGGTTTCTCTGTATAGCCCAGGCTGTCCTGGAACTCACTCTGTAGACCAGGCTGGCCTCGAACTCAGAAATCTGCCTGCCTCTGCCTCCCAAGTGCTGGGACTAAAGGTGTGCGCCACCACTGCCTGGCTCATTCTAAATTATTATAATCCATTTGCAGCTAAAAATTTAATCTGTCTATTTGTATTGTTATTAGCTAAATTCTGTTTGGGAGAAATAAATGGAAAGTCACATTATTGGAGAAATCAAGTAATAATCAAGTAATAATAATCAAGTAATTCATGTTGAAGAATTCATCACCCACACAACCATTCTTCTCCCCTTTATTAGGTACTTTTCTCATTGGTAAGACAAGACACGCCGGGCAGTGGTGGCGCACCCCTTTAGTCCCAGCACTTGGGAGGCAGAGGCAGGAGGATTTCTGAGTTCAAGGCCAGCCTGGTCTACAGGGTGAGTTCCAGGACAGCCAGGGCTATACAGAGAAACCCTGTCTCAAAACAAAACAAAACAAAAAGCAAAAACAAAAACAAAAAAAGACAAGACATGTGATAAAAGCAACATTTGGGTCTGTCTGGAGTTGGTTCCTCCCACTGTGCTTTGGGTTTATTCTGCATGTTTATGGAACGAGGAGGCCTAGACACTGAGTGATCAGCACGCATAGACACCCAGGTTGTCTGGCTGAACCAATGCCACTCACTACCGTCCGTGTAGTTAAGGTCATGTCACCCTGTGCTTCGCTGGTGGGCTGGGGCACAAGCTGAAGGATTTATTTCTCCAACAACCACACCACATTGTGCTGGAGAGAACAAATGTCTCTTCTCTTTCCTTATGAACAGAGTTCATACAGGGTTGAACTGCAGAGTTATTATTAAAAGAATGGAAGAGAGAGAGAGAAAAAAGACAAATATTACCAAAGAGATGCAAGGTCTGATCAGATGCTCTGAAACAAAATTAGAGGACACTCACCAGCCAGCTCAGAATAAAGCAATGGACTATCAACCACATTGGGGGTGGTGGTGGTGGTAGAAGTTATGTATGAATCTCAAAAAGACTTCAACATACACCCAAGGGGGCACCATGGATGGCTGGGCAGAAGGAACCCTGGCTGTGATCTAAGTAACTTCTCTGTTGAAAACAGATTGTCCTTCAGACTCCATGTTCAGGGGCCAAAACCATGAACAAAAGCACAGCAAGGGTCTTGAATGGGGTATGTCTTACTCCTTGAGAATATTTTTTTGAGAAGCCCATACTCTTCAGGTGTGTCTTCTCAGGGCCTTGACACCCCCTTGTATAAACCTGCATTAAAATAATATTTTGAACTGCAGCTGTTGTGAAAATAAAGTAAAAGCAAGCACTGAACCAACCACCTGTAGGCTAACAGAAGATTGAAAGTTAAATGGGAGCAAACCTGGTCTTAGACCTCTGGCTCCAGTATCATAAGAAAGGACATACTGTTAATTCTTTTAATCTATCTGGCTGGTAATATCATATTACATGTTTTGTGATCATAATTCCTTCTGACTAGTACATTACTGGCAGCTTGATGAAGAACTTGAGAAACGCTACGGATGAGCACTGTGGAGAGGCTACCTGGCAAAATGTGCCTTTCCTCCAGTAGCCCAGAACTGTTGGGGAGAGCTGGAAACTGAAATGTTAAAATACACGGACAATCATCTAGCTCTGCATGAGCTTTTCTGCACTCACAA
>NW_021605112.1:376853-378917 GCF_004785775.1 Grammomys surdaster | reverse complement strand
AAAACAAAACAAAGCAGACTGTGTCCTTCAGGTCTGCTGTCAACCTCTGACCTCGGTGAGGATGAAGGTGACCAGGTGAGCACAGCACTGGCCACACTGTCACTGAGCAATGCCACTGTGTGTGATTCTAACTGTATGCAATACACATTGACATTTATTTCTAACAGAAAAAAAGGAATCCATGGAACACAATTATGGAAGCAATATTGAAAGAAGACTGGACAACTATGATGTTAACATTTATTTTTAGCAAACAGAAACATTTATTTACAAATTGTAAAAACAGCTCAAAACCTGCAATTCTGCAATCTAGTTATTCCAGTTCTTTTTCTTTTTTAAAGATTTATTTACTTTATGTAAGTACACTGTCGCTGTCTTCAGACATACCAGAAGAGGGCATCAGATCTCATTACAGATGGTTGTGAGCCACCATGTAGTTGCTGGGAATTGAACTCAGGATCTCTGGAAGAGTGTCAGTGTTCTTAACCACTGAGCCACCTCTCCAGCCCTAGTTATTCAATTTCTTAAAACAAAATGGAGTAGTGGTTTTGAAGTGAACCAATATATATATTCTTTAATTTTTAAAAACAAGGTCTTCAAATATACAGCAATCCACAACTTCCCAGATGCAGGACAGCAGGTATGAGACCCCATACAAGGTTCTGATACACAATCTTAATGATCACTTAACTTAGTCACAGTGATAAGATCTCCCAAATGAGTAAGACACCATACCGGACTGCCAGTCACATGCCTGAAACAAACCAAGTCTTTAGTAATACTCTCATTTATGTTTTACAATACACTAAAAGATATATTTACTACTATTGTCACTATTACTAAAAATAACAAATATAACAATTTAGTAGTTGATAAGATTATATATATATATATCCTTACTCTTTTGGGGTCCTTATTGTAACTAAAATAAGTGATCATTAAGAATACACATACACACATCTCCATAAAAAGCTGAAGTGTTCAGGTCATGATACTAGTTATCTAGGGTCTAGTAATAAGACTTCAGGTGGCCGGGCGGTGGTGGCGCACGCCTTTAATCCCAGTACTTGGGAGGCAGAGACAGGCGGATTTCTGAGTTCGAGGCCAGCCTGGTCTACAGAGTGAGTTCCAGGACAGCCAGGACTACACAGAAAAACCCCTTCCCGAAAAACCAGTTATCTAGGGTCTAGTAAAAAGACTTCAGGAAAGCCAACCCTTGTCTATTTTCCCATGGTTTCATGGGACACTATAACACAGCATGTATCTCACAGCAATTAACAGAATAAACACTGATATACTTCAGTGGATGCTCTATCCTTACCAAGTTTCTTTTCATGAAAAAAATTTTATTTTCACATTTTGTGTTTGTGTATGTGCCTGGGCCTCTACATGCTACAACCTATGTGTGGAAGTCAGAGGGCACATTGTATGAATGTGGGTGCATGGAATTGGATTCAAATGCTCAGGCTTGTTGACAAGGACTACTCCCCGCTGGCCCACGTTGCCTACTTCATCTTTCTCACACTGGCTTGAGGCAGTGTTTGGAATTAAGCACATCCATTAAGTATACTAGTCATGCCGGGACTGCTGACATGTTTAGAACCATGACTGGAGCTCAGATACTCTGGATACAGTGTCTACGTACTTTCTTTCATTCTCCCCCCAACCCCCGTTCTCTCTAACATGGTTTAGGACATCAAAGCTCTTCAAAAATGTGGAATGCTTCATAAATTTGCATGTCATCCTTGAGCAGGGATCATATTAATATTCTAGTATCATTCTACTACACATGATGCCTGAGTGAGGACATAGTCTCTACTTTCAGTGTGTCTCACTGTGCTGCTTCTCCTTCATTCTTTGATGAAGAAGCATCCTGGGAAAACTGGCCTACAGCTAATGGTGCATTTCATAACCAGAGACTTTTATATATAATTTTCAGAACAAACAAACAAGTTGTTGAAGAACTTTATTTAATCCTCTTTCATTGATCGGTAGAATGATGTTACAGAGACATGACAGAGCTGAGGTAAGTAGCTCAGTGGTGGAGCACCTCCTCACCATGCA
>NW_021605112.1:341768-376453 GCF_004785775.1 Grammomys surdaster | reverse complement strand
ACAGAGTGAGTTCCAGGACAGCCAGGACTACACAGAAAAACCCCTTCCCGAAAAACCAGTTATCTAGGGTCTAGTAAAAAGACTTCAGGAAAGCCAACCCTTGTCTATTTTCCCATGGTTTCATGGGACACTATAACACAGCATGTATCTCACAGCAATTAACAGAATAAACACTGATATACTTCAGTGGATGCTCTATCCTTACCAAGTTTCTTTTCATGAAAAAAATTTTATTTTCACATTTTGTGTTTGTGTATGTGCCTGGGCCTCTACATGCTACAACCTATGTGTGGAAGTCAGAGGGCACATTGTATGAATGTGGGTGCATGGAATTGGATTCAAATGCTCAGGCTTGTTGACAAGGACTACTCCCCGCTGGCCCACGTTGCCTACTTCATCTTTCTCACACTGGCTTGAGGCAGTGTTTGAAATTAAGCACATCCATTAAGTATACTAGTCATGCCGGGACTGCTGACATGTTTAGAACCATGACTGGAGCTCAGATACTCTGGATACAGTGTCTACGTACTTTCTTTCATTCTCCGCCCAACCCCCGTTCTCTCTAACATGGTTTAGGACATCAAAGCTCTTCAAAAATGTGGAATGCTTCATAAATTTGCATGTCATCCTTGAGCAGGGATCATATTAATATTCTAGTATCATTCTACTACACATGATGCCTGAGTGAGGACATAGTCTCTACTTTCAGTGTGTCTCACTGTGCTGCTTCTCCTTCATTCTTTGATGAAGAAGCATCCTGGGAAAACTGGCCTACAGCTAATGGTGCATTTCATAACCAGAGACTCTTATATATAATTTTCAGAACAAACAAACAAGTTGTTGAAGAACTTTATTTAATCCTCTTTCATTGATCAGTAGAATGATGTTACAGAGACATGACAGAGCTGAGGTAAGTAGCTCAGTGGTGGAGCACCTCCTCACCATGCATAAGGCCTTGGCCTTCCATCTCTGGCATGAGGAATAAGAATTTTGCAGCTGTGTTATCTTACACAGTGAGCACTCAGACCTTTGTCCTTGACTACATCAGAAGTGATTTACTATTCTCACCTAAAAACACACAGAGAGAGGGAGAGGGAGAAGGAGAGGGGGAGCGGAGGGGGGAGGGGGAGGGAGGGAGGGAAATTGAGAAGAATAGGGCCGAGAGAGGCCTAGAGAACTGTATATATCTTTTTTTTTAAAGATATATTTATTTATATTATGTATATGAGTCCACTGTAGCTATCTTCAGCCACACCAGAAGAGGGCGTTTGATTCCATTACAGATAGCTGTGAGCCACCATGTGGTTGCTGGGATTTGAACTCAGGACCTCTGGAAGAGCAGTCAGTGCTCTTAACCAATTGAGAAGAATATGGCCTAGAGAAATGTATATATCTTATTTACCAATAAAAGACATTCACACAGAAAGACTAGAGACGGGAAAAAAAGTAAAATGGTACTGATGAGCTAAGGTGTATGACATAGGACATACACTCCAGAGTCAGAGACCCTGCACAGTAACAGGTGCAGGTTAAGAGTCTGGCCAGCATATTGTCATTGGCTCTGAACTTCCCATGGGATTAAAATATGGAAAAACCCTATCAGGAAAGGAATTTACACAGAATCTGTAGATAAGAGTCCCATGGTTGGAAATATTGTAAAATGAGAGAGTGCAACCTGCATAGTCAAGGAAAACACCAACACGACAGGGTGGGACCATCAGAGACAGGGTCAAGACACTGGGCTTGCCTGTGAAAGTACACTCCTCAAAAGCATTATACACAGACTTTTTCCAAAGACCGATAACCCAGAAGCCATATTTAGGTTGATAATGTGAATCATTTCTAATACCCAAACGAAGTAAAGGATCGAGCTGTCGTTCAGCATTTGAACGAAATATTGGATTGAAGAGGTAGCTTCCATCACTTAATCCTAGAACCCAAGCACCTTTTCCAGACACATCAACTTCCCAGTAATGTTTTCCTGATTGGATAGCTGGGTATCCCAGGACGCCTTCATGACAGTTTTCATGCTCATGTGTAAAATTTCTTGCTTGGTGGTCTTCATATCGTATTTGTCTTTTGTCGGCAGTAATGGCAATGTTTGGATTGTTGTTTTGAACCAGCGTCACTTGAACTGCACAAAATGATAGGACTACACATCATGAGAAGGACAGGAAACAGGCTTATCGGTGATGTTATTAATAGAAGTCTAAGAAGGAAGCATATAGGCACTGGAGAGAACTTTGTGTAGAAGTCACAGGAGAAGCAGAACATTGAAGTAGCATTACATATTTTGGGAGAAGCAACATGAGGCCTAACAAACATAAGCTCTGCAAGACAGTGAGAAGTGGGTAGCTTACAATGCTGTAAATTTTCCTTACCCCAGTAGCGTTGGGCCTCAGTGACCTCTGAAATGGGATAAAAATTTACAACATTAAATGCAAGCAAAGGCATTGTAAAGTCCTTTTCTTCTCTGGATCAGAGAACGAACTGGAAACCATAATAGAGTCAAAGATGAACGGTCATTTCCCCTCTAAGATGGTCAAATCACCAGTAGCTGGTGTCTACTCATCCTTGTCCATTTCTAGAAACCATTAGAATCCCATAGCCACCTCATGTAGCATAGCTCTCCTCACCTTGCAACACTTGCAGCATGCCTTGCAGATCAGGGGCTCGGAACACTCTTCTTTGTTCCCTGGGGATGGTTTTGGTCTTCCTCATCAGAAAATTATGGCTCCTAGGGGTAAAATAAAACTGATCTACAATCCCTCCCAGTGACCCCAAACTACTTCTGACTTCCTCTCATTTCCATCCATAGATGAACTTGAGCTCTTCCGGGGATACTGAAGAAGTAGAGATGGCACATCACATTCTGAATACGATCATGTCTCCTTCAACTTACTTTCAGTGTAGTGTTGGGAAGGCCTTACATTCTCAGAACCATGATTCTTGCCTTCTAAAATTTAGTAGTTATTTTCTCCCACTCTGCCTCTTTGAACTCACAAGAGATGATGAAGTAATAAATCTTAAAATAAACCAAAACTAATGCCTGAAAAAAATGTGTGGAAAATATTCCCATGAATGTTAAGTATGGGAAATGTGTCTTTAAAACTCCAGTGTCTTCAAAACCTTTAGCCAATATGAATACTCACAAATAACATCTGATTTTTCATATTCTCTTGAAGAAATTCCAACCGGTGGAAAAGATGACGACAACAAACTAAGACTAACACGATCCTAGTGTTTCAGGAAAATCCTTGGTGTGGCCGGCTGAGTGTGCCCTCTGGACACAAGGATACCCTCTACCCACACTCCCATAATGTGAACATAAATGAATTTTCTCAATTAAAAATTTTGTGTACATTGCAGACATACAAGATGCATCCCATCTACCAAAAAATAAGGACCTGTTAAATCCAGATCCACAGCCACATGCAGGCACACAGGGTGAACTACAGTGGAGTTAAGAGTATTCTAATTTTTAGTTCCTAATCCAGCTACTGAGCTAAACTCTACAATTCCCCACAATCCATCTCTCTATCATAGAATCTAATCTATTCTCAATAGTTGCAATATTGCTTTTTGATCAGAAACTCAGCACTGCATCTAAATTGCCCCAACCTGGGAGGAATTATGTCCAACTTGAAAACTAAATCATTCTTACCACATAGAAAAACTGGCAGCCATACATACCGTTTTATGATGCTGTCCACGCCCTAGACAGAAACAGAGAAAACAGGAGTTAGGACTTCTCATTAAGATGGGGGGCGGGGGTGGCCGCAGGGCAGTGGTGGTACACAGCTTTAATCCCAGCACTTGGGAGGCAGAGGCAGGCGGATTTCTGAGTTCGAGGCCAGCCTGGTCTACAGAGTGAGTTCCAGGACAGCCAGAGCCTCACAACTGAAATTCTGTGAAAGAAAAGTCATGACAATACACGAGCTATTTCCTATAAGGGATAGTCTGTAAATGAGTTTATTAAGGTAGCAAACGATGACATCTAATTGAGGGGCAAAGTGATTAATCAGAGAAAGATTTGCCAGAATGAGTCAGAAATAAGATATGCCCAACTCTCATGAGCAGACAGAAAAGGGAGGCTCTTTAAGAGCAGTGCAGGAAAAGAGTCAGTTGGAAGTCAGGGCAGTTGAGTGTGGTTCTTACATATGCCTCATTACGGTTGTTTTTCTTTGTCTGTGACTTCCTCAGTTAGGCTCTGGGATGCTTGACTTTCTATACAGTCTACTTAAACACATTCTTTATAAGACATTTCACACATATCTCATGGACTTCCCTTCTTAGCCCTACATTTTTTCTCTCTTTCATTATTATGTCTCCTTTCAAAATTCTGTGATGATTTGTATATGCTCGGCCCAGGAAGTGGCACTATTAGGAGGCATGGTTTTTTTGGAATAGAAGTGGCCTTGTTGGAGTAGGTGTGGCCTTGTTGGAGTAGGTTTGTCACTGTGGGCATGGGTTTTAAGATCCTTGGCCTAGCTGCCTGGAAGCCAGTCTTCTCCTAGTAGCCTTCAACATGAAGATGTAGAACTCTCAGCTCCTCCTGCACTATGCCTGTCTGGATGCTGCCATGCTCCTGATGATAATGGACTGAGCCTCTGAACTTGTAAGCCAGCCTCAATTAAATATTGTCCTTATAAGAGTTTACTGGTGTCTTTTCACAACAGTAAAACACTAAGACACCTTCTTCTTAAATTTCATTTTTATATTGCTTTTATATCTAATTTTATTTTATGTGTATTTTGCCTACATGTATATCTGCGTACCACATGTGTATCTGTGCCCAAAGAAGTCAGAGGGTGTCATATCTCATGGAATTAGAGATGGTTGTGAGCCACTGAACCCAGGTGTCCTTAATGGCTGAGCCATTGCTCTAGACTTACTATTTTACTTCCTTTTTAAAAAAGAAAGATTTATTTATTTTATGTATATGAGTTCTCTATCAGCTTGTACGCCTGCATGTCAGAAGAGGCATCAGATCCCAGTAGAATTGGATGAGAGCCACCATTTGGTTTTTGGGAATTGAACTCAGGTCCTCTGGAAGGCCAAACTGTGCTCTTAACCACTGAGCCATCCCTCGAGCCCACTATTTTACCTCTTAGTTGTAGCATTTAGTAGCTTTAGTAATCAGAGGGTGTTTGATTCCCTAAAACTGAAGTTACTTTAAGCTGCAATGTGGGTGCTGGGAATTGAACCCAGGAATTCTGGAAGAGCAACCAATGTTCTTAATTACTTAGCCACTGCAGATGAAGAAAGCCTTAGATTATTCTATGATGGACAACATAAATATCTCTAAGTTCCTTTGTTTGCTAATGACTAATTGGAGTTAGTAAAAGGTACTTGAACCACACAGAGCTCTGTAGAGAGCTGGTGTCATAAATGCCCATGGATTCAATAGATCTCCTCCAAGGTTTAACTTCTGTGCTGTTCTTGATAAACGAATAAAAACAGAATTCCACACCTTGCTATTTGTGCATGCAGCATTTCCTCCTGCCTCTGAAACTGATTCAGAAAAGAGTTCAGGAAGAGCTCACTGTCATCACCAGGAAGATCACAGAAGCAGAGAGGGAGGACAATGGCTTCCTGTCCCCTGACTCTCAGACTCTGGATTCTCCTGCAGTCTTACCTGCAGCATTTCTGTGGCTGAGCACTGTAGCTGATGTTCCACATCTAAGATGAGGTCTCTTAGCAACTTGCTCTGCTGAGCATGCTCATTTTCAGACTCTACCAGGCTGTTGATAATGTCTTCCTTCTCTTGCATCAGCTTCTGCAATTCATTCTTCTCCTCAGAGTCCATGATATCTCTCATTCGTTTAAACTCTGACTGAACATTTTCCACTTCTTTGTGTATTTGATTCTTCAGAGATAAGAAAAGGATGAACTATTAAGTTTGTCAAAACATGTTGTGTGTGAATTGTTTTTTGTTTTGGTTATTCAAGACAGGGTTTCTCTGTGTAGCCCTGGCTGTCCTGGAACTCGCTCTGTAGATCCACCTGCATCTGCCTCCAGAGTGCTGAGACTAAAAGCATGCTCCGTCATCTCCCAGCCTTGTATGGGAATGGAGATAAGGAAAAGGAAGGAACTCTTAGGGAATCGTGTATAGCCTTTTAGTGTCTGTTAATGACATTCCAACACAGACCTCTGGTCAGCTTTATGAAGACCACCTAAACCAAAATGGAACACCAAGCTATGATACAGCTTTCATACAGCTGTCTAAGACACTTGTTTCTACTTGTAATAGTCCTCATTCCGCTTCTAAAAAAGACTTTAGTGTCAGAAAGATAGCTCAGAAGTTAGGAGCACTGGCTCCTCTTCAGGAGAACCAAGTTTCAATTCCCAGCACGATGTCTCACAACCACCTGTAAGTCTGGTTCTAAGAGATCTGATGTCCTCTTCTTATTTCCATGGGAACCACACACTTATGCTGGTGAAGACTCATATACTTAAAATAAAAATAAATAGATATTTAAAATATTTTTGATAAAAAGCACTTTCATAATATATTTATTTAAAAATGTATTTATTCTTATTCTCTCCCTCTATCCCTCTTTCTCTCCCCCTCCCTCTCTCCCTCCTTCTTTATGGGTCTATGTGTGTATGTGTGTGTTTTGCCTGTTTGCATCATGTGTGTCAGAAGAGAGAATGGGACCTCTAGAACTAGAATTATGGATGATTATGATCCATCATGTGGATGTAGGGAACCAAATTCAAGTCCTCTTCAAGAGTAATAAGTACTCTTAACTACTGAGTCATCTTTCCACTCCTCCCTTAGTTTTTATTCCTTCCTTCCTTTCCCTTCCTTCCTTCCTTCCTTCCCTCCTTCCTTCCTTCCTTCCTTCCTCTTCCTTCCTTCCTTCCTTCCTTCCTTCCTTCCTTCCTTCCTTCCTTATCTTTCTATATCTATCTATCTATCTATCTATCTATCTATCTATCTATCTATCCATCCATCCTAGACCAGGTCTTACCTTGTAGTCATAGTCAACCTAGTACTTGCTATATACACCAGACAGGCCTTTAAATCACAGATATCTGTCTGTTTCTGCATCCCAACTGCTGGGATTAAAGGCATATGCCACCATACTTGGAATGTCAGTCTGCTTTTAAATCCCTGGCCAAAGTTAAACACTGATTATATATCCATAATCTACCCATTCCCAAGTATCTTCCCCAGTAGAGTCACAGTTTCAGAAGGCACCATAAAAGTGAGACCCAGGCACCCTGACCAAGCACCCTCCATGGTGCCAGCTCCTCACAGAGCCCAGCTCAGTTGTGATACATTGACTCTGCATCTCCAGATCCAAGGGAACCAGTAGGGAGGAGTAATCAAGGCCTCTTAGCCTCATCAACTGCTGGGAAGTAAAGACCCCAGGAACTTTTGGTCCAGGTCCCTCCCTGCCATTAGGCTGACTCCCTTAGGAGAGGTCCCCACTTGCCTCCCAGTAAGTTCTCTCCTTTTGAAGGTCATCTTTCCAGTTCTCAAATTCTTTCTTGTCTGTCATTAGCTTCTGCAGAGCTGCCTGCAGCTTCTCCTGTAAGGAAGAAATTGTAGCATAGTCAAGCTGGGGGCTAAGTCAAACTGCTGTTCTATCAAAAGGCCAAGACCTTCGGGAAAGATGGAAAGTCAAGGATTGCTACCTTTCTTGAAAAGATTGTGATATGAATTATTTACATAACATTTATATACACATATAGTTTTAATCTATTATGAATAAATATATAAGAAACAGAAACCCAGGGAATGGCAACTAGAATCTAGGAGTAGGAAGAAAATAATAAGACCATCATCTACTCAAAAAGATTCCCCATCTTCTTTTAAAAAGGTAGTCTTCAAGCCATGCCAGTAGGTGGTGGTACAAGCTGTTAAGCCCAGCACTCAGGAAGCAGAAACAGGCTGATCCCTGCTTTCAAGGCCACTTGATCTACAGATCAAGCTCCAGGACAGCCAGATGGACACAGAGAAACCCTGTCTTGAAAAACAGGCAAATGAACAAACAAAACATAAGGTGGTCTCATTACGTAATGAAATCCCAGACCTGGATTCCAGGATAATTAGGTAACTGAATAATCACAGAAAGTAGAGATTTCCCACCTGGTACTGTTTCCTGCTATGTTCTCCCCTCCCTCAACCCCCATCCTTACCTTGTACTCCTGGGCCACCTCTTCAATGAGAGCTGTCTGGTGTCCACGGTGCTCCTGAGATCGCTCACAGAGCCAGCAGATGGCCATCGTGTCCTCCTTACAGAAGAGCTGGAGTTTCTCTCCATGCTTTGCACAGTTAAACACCTTCTGCTCCTCTTCTGGGCTGGACTTGAACTCTTTGAGCCTCTCTACTATGTTGGCCACATGTCGATTAGGCCTCAGATTCTTAAACAGGTAACTAACTCGGCAAACAGGGCAAACGAACTCTTCCTTATTGCATTTGCTGGATTGATAGTTCAGTGTGATGCAGGCTTGGCAGAAGCTGTGACCACAATCTGCACTCACGGGTTGCACCATTAGCTCCAGACAGATAGGACAGGTCACCTCCTCCTTTAAATTCATCACGAACTCTGAAGCCATAGTTGCTGTGATCCTGTGTCTGACTTTCCTGACTCCTCACTCTTCTGCTCAGGTGTCTATGTAATTGGGATGGTGAAAGGGAGCCAAGTAAGAAATGGAGGGTCACTCCATTTTCCAGCTTCTTCTCCACCTCCATCAGACTCCTGAACCATACAGGTAAGCTCCCCTTCCCCCAGCCATCTTTCTTGTTCTCTGAGCCCTCCTAGCCCAAGGAGACCTCCATTCTCCTCCCCCCTCTCAGCCCACCCACCTTCACCTGATGCTCCTGAACTATACAGAACTGCAGGTTTAGAACTATACAGCCCAAGTATATCTACCAGAGACCTGACACACCGAGAGCATTGAGGTTGACCCCCCACCCCAATACCTACTACAAGAACACTCAGGGACCAAAACCATCCAGATGGCTAAAGGCCCTGGAAAGAACACAATCAATAAGAGTCAGGGCAATATGATACCTCCAAAGCACAGCTATCCACTACAGCAGACCCTGGATAGCCTAACACAACAGAAACAGAAGAAAATGACTTTAAATTCAATCTTATAAAGATGATAGAGGCCTTTAACGAGGAAATGGATAAATCCCTTAAAGAAACACAGGAAAATGCAATTAATCAGATAGAGGTCTTTAAAAAGAAAACAAATAAATCTCTTAAAGACATATAGGAAAATCAATTAAACAGGTGAAGGAAATAAATATAACTGTGCAAGACCTGAAAATGGAAATAGAAGCAATAAAGGAAACACAAGCTGAGGAAATCCATAAGATGGAAAATCTAGGGACGAGAACAGAAACAACAGATGCAAGCATCACCAAAAGAATATAAGAGATGGAAGACAGAATCTCAGGTGTAGAAGATACAACAGAAAAAATCGATGCATCAGTCAAAGAAAATGTGAAAGCTAAAACATTCCTGACATAAAACATCTAGGAAATCTGGGACACCATGACAAGACCTAATCTAAGAATAATAGGAATAGAGGAAGGCGAAGAGTCCCAGCTCCAAGGCCCAGAAAATAATCTCAACAAAATCATAGAAGAAAACTTTCCAAACCTAAAGAAAGAGCTGGTTATAAACATACAAGAAGCTTAGAGAATGCCAACTAGACTGGACCAGGAAAGAAAATCCTCCTGGCACATAATAATCAAAACACAAAATCTACAGAATAAAGAAAGAATATTAATAGTGACAGGAGCATGTTGTCTACTTAGAGGCTCCACCCAGCAGCTGACTCAGACAGATACAGACACCCACAGCCGAACAGTGGATAGAGCTTGGGGGGCTCTTATGGAAGAATAGGAGAAAGGATTGCTGGCCCTGAAGAGGATAGGAAATCCACAGGAAGACCAATAGAGTCAACTAACCTGGACCCTTAGGCTCTGAGTCTGAAACACCAACCAAAGAACATACACTGGATAGACCTAGATCTCCTTGTTCATATATAGCAGATGTGCAGCTTGACCTTCAAGTAGGTCTTGAACAACTGGAACGGGGGCTATCCCAAAAACTGTTGTTCTACTAGCTGAGCTGCCTTGTCTGGCCTCAGTGGGAGAGTAAGGGTGGTGACAAGTGAGTGTCTACGGCCCACCTATGCCATGCACTGGAGGGCAGGTCTGTGGGTGGCCTGGTGGTCCATAGGTCTCTGTCTTCCTTTACTTCTCCACTGAGTGGTGGTAGGTGGGGCTCTGTGTGTCTATGGCCCGCCTGTGCTTTGGGAAGAAGTGTAGGTCTTTGCACTTGTGGCATGGGGGAGCACAAGTCTACATCTTCCTCCTCTCATGCTGCACTGCCTGGATTTGATTTGATTTTTTTTTTGGGGGGGTGACAGGTATAAAACAGCTTTGGCCACCAAGCCAGGTATCAAGCTAGGATGAACAAATAAATAACTGCCATCCACGCTGCCCTTGACTGAGAGATTGATATAAGAACCAACACCACCAAGGTGTCTCTTTGTCAATCCATTGCCAGGGGTTGCGGGGGGAATACTCTACATTCAGTGAGCTGTATGGATGTCGTCCTTGGCAATGGTGCCTGCAGTATCTGTTTGTGGAGAATAGCCCTCTGCCCTAGCATCAGCCTGAACTGTTCAGGAAATTTCCCCAGGATCCTGTTGGCCATCAACTCAACTCAACTGAATGAAGTCGAGACCATCGTGAAGTCTTGCCTGACTACAAAAGACGGCCAGTTCAGACTCTGTATCCTTTATTATTGTGAGTCCTCACTAGGGTTGCCCTCATAGATTCCAGGAAGTTTCCATACCACTCCCCAAAGGCCCTCTAATTCCAACTGACTATCCCTGTACTGTCTTTCTCCATCCCTTCCCTCCAACCTGATCCCTCTTATCCCTCTTATCCCTACCAGTCCCTTGTCTACCAGCAAATTCTATATTATTTCCCCTTCCAGGGATACACATGTGTAACCCCTAGAGAACCCTTCTCTGTATCTAACCTTCCTGGGTCTCTGGATTGGATTATCATTGACTTAATAGCTAATATCCAAGAAGAAATGATTACATACCATACTTATCTTTCTGGGTCTGTATTACCTCACTCAGGATGATATTTTTTTTCTAACTGCATCAATTTACCTGCAAATTTCATGATGCCATTTTAAAAACATCCAAGGAATACTGGATTGTATAAACGTACACTTTCTTTAATCATTTTTTTGTTGAGTGACATCTAGGTTGTTTTCAGTTTCTTGCTATTATGAATAAAGCTGCAACATACATAGTTAAGCAAGTGTCCTTGTGGGATGGTGGAGCTTCCTTTGGGTACATGCCCAAGAGTGGTTTAGCTGGGTCTTGAGGTAGATCAATTCTCAGTTTTCTAAGGAACTACCATATTAATTTTCATAGTGGTTATACAAGTTTAAAACCCCCACCTACAATGGGGGAATTTTTCTCTTGTTCCACGTCCTTACCAGTATGACATGTCACTTGTGTTATTTTCTATTTAACAATTAAGTCAATTTATTTAAACAGTTGACTTAGGCATCTGCAATGGTGACTTCAACCTCCACTCTGGGCTCAATATGGATGGAAGTAATCTGCTTAACAATCTCAGAAGGACTATGTAAAACAATGTGTAGCTTATGGATCCTCTTCTGGAAACGATCCTATGTCTTGGAACCTTCAACACAGGTGTTTTTCTGGTAGTGATTCTCAATGTCTTGGTAGGCATGCGCACCGGTCCTTTCACTTTCAGATTCTTTTCCTTTGCGCCTCTGATCAAACCCACACAAACCTTCTCCAGTTGTTGGTATCAGCTCCGACCCCAGTGACATCACATCTAGGCCCCCACATCATTGCCAAGACAACCGCCATACACTCCCAGAGTCCACCTGGCTACCTCACCTTTACCTGGGAAAGACTACATCACCACCCATATAAAACAGGCAGAACCCCCTGACCTCGATCTCTTCCTCTCTTTCTTTTCCCCCCACCTTTGCCCTATTCCTGAATAAATTTCCCCTCCCCAGCCCGGAATCATTTGGTCTGGTGTTATCTGTTCGAAGCTGGGCCCAGACGTCTAACACAAGTGTGTTGGGCCGAGACCGAAGACTTCGGGATCCGCAGCCAGCCGTGTAGCTGCTGCTGGCTGTCACAGGTGCTGGCTGCTGTGGCCATGTAGGACCGATGCCACATGGCCTGCTGCTATACCACATGGACTCCATCCGCTGCTGTGTGAATTTCCACCACTGCTGCAGACCAACTTCACCCACCGCTATAAGGCTCACAAAACTTCCACCACGTGAGCTGTGCCACTGAGGCCTCCCACATGGTGCTCTGCCACGTGGGCTAGACAGCCTGACAGGCCTACTCAGATCTCAAGGTTCCACCTTTCCTGATACCGGACTGCATAAGCCCTCAAACACACACCAGCATATTGATCGGTAAGGAGCTTTCAATTGGCGGGAGGGATCCTAAATGGCCAGATAGGGTTTGGCCAGCCTTCCCTAAGTTGAGGGGTTGGCATTTCAATGCTCCAGTCCATATGACTGGCCTCCTGGCTAACCTATGACTTAGGACTTTGGTTGCTTTAGGTGACTCCCCTCCCATAGCCTCCCCCACCCCCACCCCCCAAGCTCTTGCAGCAGCCGAAAAATCCTGGTACCATGTTGAACTGCTTTCTGGCGATCTCCAGGAGTTTGCTGAGGCCCCTAGATATTCTCGTGACGACCTGACATTTAGGCTGCTGGCCTGATTCGTTACCTACTTTTCTTTTGGGATAAGGATACAAATAGCTGGGTAACAGCCCCCCCATCACCCAATAGGTGCTACATTGTCTTCGACTGTACCCCCAAACACCCCACCGGGTTGTCTCCTAAAAAACCTCAAATCTCTAAAATTAACGCCTGATTTGAGGCCTTCCAAATTGATACACCTCTGCAATAAGGTCTGGAATCGGTACCCTCTAGATAATGGTTTAAAATGACCACCTAATGGCACACTAGACCCAGTCATTTTAAAGGCTCTTCATACATACTGCCAGCAGTCTGGTAAATGGAAAGAGGTTCCCTATATCCAAGCATTCATCTACCTTCTCTCTAACCCCGCCATATGTTCTGCCTGCTCCCCACCCCAGGTTCTTCTAGCCAAGAAACCTACTCAACTACCATTAGATGACATTACACCCTTAGATCCAGCTGATGAACCTCCTCCCTTCCATTGCAGACCTGTTTCCATGCCGCCAAAAACCTAAACTGCTGCCTCGGTTTCTTCTCACCAGGATACCTAAGAGTCTATTAGCTCAACCTCTCCAGACCCCTCCCCTCCTTCTGTGCCAGCTGCAGGCCACTCTAATCAGCTTGCATTGGCACCAACCTTTACCCCACCTATCACGTGTTCTAAGGCCACAGCCAAACCCCCAATTCCTTCTCCTCCAGGGACACCTAAACCAGCATCTGTCCTTCCTCCAAGGGAAGTGGCTGGGGTTGACAGTCTGGTCAGAGTACATGTTCCTTTCTCACTAAGTGAACTTTCTCAAATAGAGAGCAGACTGGGTTCCTATACATCTAACTCCTCCACCTTTATTAAAGAGTTCCAGTACATCACTCAGTCTTATAGCTTGACTTTCCATGATGTTCATATGATTCTCACTAACAATTTACTTCCTGATGATCTCAAGTGAGTTTGGGAAGAGGCAAAAAATGCACACAGATCAGATTCATCAAACAGACAGAACATATCCAATTGGATCTGAGGCAGTTCCTGACCAAGATTCTCAATGGAATTATAATTCTGCAGGCAGTATCTTAGCTAGAGATAGGTTTAAAACATGTCTTTTGACAGGCCTAAGAAAGGCAGCCTTAAAGACAGTAAACTTTGAGAAACCCCAAGAGGTTGTCCAGGACAAATAGGAAAACCCGTCTCAATTTTTAGAATGCCTTACAAACGCTTTATTGCAGTATACTAATCTGGACCCTGAAAACCCAGAAGGTAAGCAACTTCTGATGACCTACTTTTTTTTCTCAGAACTATCCTGACATTAAAGCTAAACTTAGGCGATTGGAAAGGGGGCCCCTAACTCCACAGGCAGAAGTCTTGTCATTGGCCTTCAAGGTGTACCAGGAGAGAGGTGAGAAAGCCTGGAAACAGAAATATCACTTGCTGGCAAAGGCTATCAGACCAGCCTCAGCCACTACTCCAGACTCGTGGTCTTTGAAGGCTCAGGGACCACCAGGCCCCTGCTATAAATGTGGTCAACATGGTCATTGGGCAAAGGCTTGCCCCAACCCCAGCAAGCCAAGGGGACCATGTCCTAGGTGCCATCAGAGGGGACATTGGGCTGTCGATTGCCCTCATGTCACTCAGAACAGAGGGACATCACTCCCAGATGTCCTTCAGCTGACCTTCTAGGATTGGCTATGGAGGACTGATGGGCCTGAACTCTCTTGACCCAACCACGCCTATCACTAGCAGGGAGCCCCAGGTAGATATTATGGTATGTGGAAGGCCCATCTTCTTTCTCTTGAACACTGGGGCCACTTACTCGGTCCTGACGGAGTTTTGGGGGCCCACCTCACCTTCGTGTTTTCCTATTGTCGGGTAGGAGGACAACCTTAGCTTCCTCACCAGACCCCCTCACTTAGTTGCATTTTTAGGGGTGTACCTCTGATCCATTCCTTTTTGGTAGTGCTTACATGTCTTGTCCCCTTATTGGGAAGGGATATTTTAGCTAAGTTGGGAGCCTCTATTTCCTTTGCTCCCCCGATTTGCCTAAACCCAAGCTCGCCAGCAGCTCCTCTGCTCCTCCTTCTAGCCAGTCAACCTACTAACACTAACAAGTTATTTTCCTTACCAGCTTCTCAGGTGGTAACAACAAAAAGTGAAAAACATCATTTTATCAAGAGACGATTATCATACTCTAGTGACAAAGAATAGAAATCACTGATTGTCAGGACAGAAATCCAAAATAAGAATTCATGAGAAAAACCAGAAAATCAATAATACAATAGGAAGCAACACTGAAATTCTGGAGCTTAATAGTTCAAGTGAATGAAACTGACCCTGCAATAGAGAGACTCAATCAACAGGAGACACGATCAAGCAAAAAGTCTATCGACTTGAAGTCAGCTCACTTAAAAGAATTATACAAAAACCAACCAACCAACCAACAACAAAAACAAACAGTAAAAAACAAATACCCTAAAATACCTTACAAACAAACATGGAATCCATTTGTGTTGACCTAATACTTAGGGGCATGGGTCTTTTCTTAGAGTGTCATTAATATACCCAGTGACATGCCATTGGAAAAAGGTGATTTTTAATTTTTAAGGGAGAAGGCATGAAGTTGGGTGGGTAACAAGTAGTTGGTGAAGGGGAAAATATGATAAAAAAAAACTTTAAATGTTTTTAAAATAAAAAGATAAATGAATGAATACCATCACCTCTAAGTATCATGTCAAAGACAGAGGTCACGAAAAGAACAGTGTTTAGAAAATTAGTATACTTGATCTTCAACTACCCTAGCCTCATCCAGGACATCCACACCAGTGACAGC
This sequence comes from Grammomys surdaster, assembly GCF_004785775.1. NCBI lineage: Eukaryota > Metazoa > Chordata > Mammalia > Rodentia > Muridae > Grammomys > Grammomys surdaster. The sequence continues at coordinate 360,873 of NW_021605112.1, read as the reverse complement.
AGCACACACCTGGGGAGCACTGTTCTGGAAAGATCATCTACAGGGCCATAAGAGAGGTTCTAATAATGTATGAAGAGTGAAATGATATGAAATATCTTCTTAAACCACAAAGGTATGAAATTAGAAATCACCAAAAGAAAGTTTTGGAAAAAATTCAACAACATGGAAATTATACAACATTTTCCAAATCAATAAGCAAAGAAGAAATCAAAGGGAAGGTTTTGAAAACTGAAATGACAATGGATGCACACACCTCAGCATTCCACTCCGTACTCAGACAGTCTAAGAGGGGAGCACACACCTCAGCAAATTAGATCTCTAGATGGTCTAAGAGGGAAGCTTGACAGGACTACATTAAATAAAGAGACACTATCTCAAGTAAATAACTTAATACTTGGCCTCAGGGAAGTAGAAAAAATTTAAGTAAACCAAAAGTTATTAGAAGGGAAGAGAATGCTGATGAAAACAGAAAAACATCAAGTAGAACAAAAAGACCTTAGGAAAATGTAATGAATAATCTGAGTTGAGTTGTTCTTTGTCTCTGAGTTTCTCTCTCTCTCTCTCTCTCTCTCTCTCTCTCTCTCTCTCTCTCTTTCTCTCTCTCTCATTTTGGGGACAGGGTTTTACTATGTAGCCCTAGCTGTCATGGAACTTTCTATGTAAACCAGGCTGACCTAGAACTCACACAGGTCTTCTTGTCTCAGCCTTCTGAGTATTGGAACTAAAAGCATGTGCCCAGCTGCTCCAAGTTCTTGTCTTCAAAACAATTTGTAAGAAAATAAAGCCAACAGATTCATAGCCACTCTAACTTTTAAAAACAGAAGAGAATAACAATTCAAGCAAATTCAAGAATGAAAGAAGAGGCACAATAAAAAACAGTCATTAGAGACTATTATGAACAAGTATACCTAACTCATTATATAACTTAGAGGAAATACAAAAGTCATGCTAATGCAATTTTATAAAAACAACATAGGAAATCAAAATCTGGGGACAGATCATTTACAAAAAAGAGGGTTCAAAATAATAATAAAGGGGCTGGAGAGATGGCTCAGTGGTTAAGAGCACTGACCTCTTCCAGAGGTCCTGAGTTCAAATCCCAGCAACCAAATGGTGGCTCATAGCCATCTGTAATGGAATCCAACACCCTCTTCCGGTGTTTCTGAAGACAGCTACAATGTACTCATATACATAAAATAAATATATATCTTGAAAAATAATAATAATAAAACACTCTGAACACAGAATCTACCATACTTCCAGTACATTGCTTTCAATTCTTCTTAAACTCTTTCAAAAAATATTACAAGAACATATAGTCAGGGCATATTTTATTAGGCCAGGACTATTATCTACCACTGACTTATGAACAGGGACAAGAATCAATTGTTGGGAGAGTGAGACCCACAAAATCAACACTGACAGGAGGTTTGTTGATGTCTTCTGTGTGCCTAGATTAGCTTGAGTAAAGCCATGATATCCCTGATCACACTGGTTTCTCCCATGGCTCTCTCTTTTATTATTGAACATTTTTAACATCAATCAAAAATCTAATTTTCATCCTTTAAAGGTAGAAAGAGGCTACGGCAGTCATGTGCTCCTGTCACTCCAGAGACTTGTGGGTGGGGTGGGGGCTGACTGAAGAGCTGGAGACCAGTCTGGGCAACACAAAAGATATCCTCTCTCCCAGAAACCTTAGAAAAGCTGGCACTTTTAGGAGAATCTTCAGATGTGTCATTTGAGCATGCTTCATGGTATTTAATTTTCCCATCTTCAAATACCCCTTCCTGTTGGAACTGAACCCGAGGCTTGAAAAGTACCCTACTGTTGAACTAAGTCACAAATGTCTAAAAAAAAATTCTATGAATCTTACTGAGTTGCCCATAATGACCATCGATTTATAATCCTCCTGCCTCCTTTGTAGCTGGAATCTCAAGCTGGGCTAAAGTCTATGTTGGTTTGGAGAAAATGTCGCAAGGGGAAGGAAGTAACTGCAGTCATTCCCAGGCTTGGAGCTATCAAACAGGGTCAGTGACTAAATAACAGGCACAGCCTCTAGTACTAAACAGAGAAAACTCCAGGTCTCTTAGAATAGTGGTTTTCAACCTTCCTAACGCTACAACTCTAATATAGTTCGTGTTGCAGTGACCCCCAACCATAAAATTGTGATCGTTGCTACCTCATAACTATATTTTTGCTACTGTTATCAATCATGATATAAATAGATGATATGTGAAATATCTGCTGTGCAACTCTTATGAAAATGTCATTCAAATCCCAAAAGGGTCGCGATCCATAGGTTGAGAACCATTGCCCTAGAGTATGCGGAAGTATCACTTTATCAAACAAAAACACATTAAAAACCAGAGGCCCTGATCTAGTTTGCTGTCAGGAAAGGGACTATTTGTCTTAGAAAACAACTTTCTGGATCTCTTTGACAAGGTACAATTCAAAATTACAATTATGAAATGCTAGGAGGAGACTCAATCTGGATAAAAGACATCTTTAAAGTAGTCTTTTTTTTTTTTAATTGAGGAGGCACCTCCCTCAAGCTTCTCCATTTGCATTTTCAGCCTGAGGCCGGCAGCCCCTCCCCCCACCCCTTTTTTACACGATAAACTCACCCAAGCAAAAGCATTGTTTTCCTTCCAAAGTCCTCAAAACTCTGCCTCTTAAAACTGCTCAACCCGTTACCAGACACTGTAAAGTTGTAAATCACGGAGAATTAACTCACCAAACCAGAACTTCCAGATATTTTCGACTCCGAGCTAGAGAAACGAAACTTTGAGGGCTGAAAATGAAACAGAAACCACAACTCTACAGACCAATGAGATGCCTCCTCATAAGTCTGCAGCCACAAGCTGAGGAAGATAAGCTTTGGCTGTCTCTCTGAAGACAGAATGGGGAGGAGTCAAGTGCAGAGCCTTGCAGTAACCTCACCACACTCCCAGCAGGTAGAGTAGTGAGCTGCAGAGGGCAGTCCAGCTGCCCCATGGTCTCCTGCAGATTATGTATTCTGTGGCTGAACAGACCTAGTCCTTTCACAGTGCGGATCTGAGCCATCCATTCATTTCCTCCCTTCCAGGAGTCCCTCACCAGAACATCTTGGAGGTCTGTATTTGACTTAAAGGTCTATTGAACACCTGTATAGTGACTCCACATTACTAGACTTCGAAGGGGAAATCTGTAGGGCTGAGAATGAGGTTCAGTTAAAACAGTGCTTACCTATCAAGCATGGGGCACTGGGATGGTCCTCAGAAGTGTACAAAACCGGGGGGTGCGGGGGGGGGGTGGCCCCTGCATGTAATCTGTTTTAGTTACTCTTCTATAACACCATGATAAACACCATGACTGGGACAAGTTATAAGGAGAGTGTTTGATTCCGGGCTCACAGTTCTAATGAGTTAGAGTTCATGACCACCACACTGGGGAGCATGGCAGCAGGCAGGGAGACATGGTACTGGAGCAGGAAGTGAGAAGTCACAACTTGAGACACAAACTTAACACAAACCTGAGGCAGAGAGAGAATGGAGGTGGTGGTCAGAATCTATTGAGTCCTGAAAGCTGGCAACCCTGCCATATCTTCTCTAATAATGCCACACCTCCTAACCTTTCCTGAACAGTGTCCCGCTAACTGAGAACCAAGTATTCAAAGATATTAGCCTCTGGGGCCATTCTTATTCAAACCATCACAGGATCCCCCTTCTTTGCAGCTGACTGCAGGAGGATCAGGAGCTCAAAGGCCATTCTCAGCCATGGTGACTGACATCAGGACAGCATGGGAAATACATAAAATTGTCAAAGAGAGAAAAGGAAGAAAGAAAGAAAGAAAGAAAGAAAGAAAGAAAGAAAGAAAGAAAGAAAGAAAGAAAGAGAGGGGGGAGGGAGGGGAGAGGAAGGAAGAAAGGAGGAAAGAAAAGGAGAAAGAAAGAAAGAAAGAAAGAAAGAAAGAAAGAAAGAGAAAGAGTTAATTAGAGAAAGAAAGTTGGTTGAGTGAGGGAACAATAGAGAAGCCTGTGTAGTCACCATCACCTCTCATCCCCACCCTGTTTGCTTCTCTCATTATTTCCCTACATTCCCAGGTCCACTGAAATGTGGCATGGTGAGTGACAGCAGATATGACCCTGTAGTTTGAATTTATTTCACATATTTGATGTTCTTTCTTTTTCCTTCTCCTCTTCTTCCTTTGAAACATGCTTTCATGTATACCCCAGCCTGACCCCAACTGAGATCTAGCTCCCTCAGCCTCCCCAGTGCTGGGATCACGGACTTTTGCTGTTGTTGTTTAATTTGGTCTTTGACTTTTAGGGATTGAACTCTAGTCCTTGTGGATGCTGGGCTAGTGCTCCATCCCTAGCTATAATCCTAGACTAAACTACACATCTGCATGAAGTCATGAGCCTCTACTGTTGTTCTTGCTGTGGACACAATTGCTGACAAACAATATTTTGATGTTCCCATCCTTATGAAATGTCAATAGTTATGTAAAACCCTCTTACAACTTTTTTCTTTTTCTTTCTTTCTTTCTTTCTTTCTTTCTTTCTTTCTTTCTTTCTTTCTTTTTTTTTTTGAGGCAGGGATTTACTCTATATTCAAGCCTGGGCTAGAACTAAGTATTCAGTATAGTCTCCAACTCCTGGGAATACTTCTTCCTCAAGTTCTTGAGTTCAGGGATGAGAGGCAAGAGCTACCATGTCTCTGTCTTTTCTACATTTTACTCAAGGCCTTCTCTGTTTCTTCCTAAGGCCTGTTTCGGAATTAAAACTATAAAATACCCAGACTATGAACTAGCTCTTCATGAGCTTTCTCTGCAGGCAGAATTCCACTCTCAACTCTTTGCAAAGATTAGACTTTACCTTTAGGTCTTCCATCACCCTCTGACCTCAATGCGAAGGATGAAAGTGACCAGGTGAGCACAGCACTGGCCACACTGTCACTGAGCAATGCCACTGTGTGTGTGATTCTAACTGTGTGCAATACACATTGACACTTATTTCTAACAGAGGAAAGAAATCCATGGAACACAATTATGGAAGAATTATTAAGTATAAGAATCCTGGAGACTTATGAACTTAACTGCTTATTTTTTATTAAATATAAATATAGATTTATATTTTGATAACAGTAAAAACATCTGTGAATTTATACTCCATGTATTCTTATTCTTAAAACAAAGCAAGGTGACTGTTTTGAAGGGGCTGCTACATACTCTGCCAGCATGTGATGCTAGAATCTGGATTGTGCTTTCTGCCCCGTACGTGCTCCCTCTACTCCTCTCACAGAGACAGCTGTTCTAAGGGGACTGAGTCTTCAGCAGCTGCCTTGCAGGAGCCACACTAACCTAAGTGAATTTCCATGAGAGGGTGTCCTGTCTTGTGTCACCTGGCTGCTCTGAGTCTTTCCTGGACATCAGAGAGCCTGGCTGCAGGATCTTGCTGTGAACTCACCGCCAATCCCCATCCCCATGCTAAAAGGTAAAAGAAGAGGCTTGCTTTTCTGTCACAGGGACCCTGATGCTCTACCAAGATCCCTCTATCCAGTCTTCTCTGGTGCTGTGGCCTCAACTTTCCTGGGAATCACAACATAGGATGTGTCCTCTTTGTCTCTGTCTGTTTATGGCAATATGAGTCTTCAAATAAACTCCGATTCCCCAGTAATCTTTCTCATTGTCTTCTTGAACCTCCACGCTTATCTAAAACCTAGCAATTCTGCTTTAAAAGTGTTGAATTTTGGTCTGTTGCTCTGAATTATAAACTTCAACATAAAAGCAAACCAAGCCAAACCAAAGTAAAGTCTTCCTGTGTAACGTGCCTGACCTCAGATGCACAGAAATCTACCTGTCTTTGCCTCCTGAGTGCTGGGATTGCATTAAAACCATCATGACAGGATCTATTAATCTCAATTATACTTTATTATAGCCACGTCGAAAGGAAGACAAAACAGATATCACATTGGATTCAGCTTAGATTCCAGAAAACAGGTCCTAGAAACATTCTATTATTTACATTTCACAACACAACAGACGGGAAGATTATTGGTATCATTATCATCACTATCATTCACTGTAAAATGGAAAATCATAGAATTTAACTTATTGATAAAATGTAACTAAACAACAAATACCCTCTCAAAAAATAAGTGTGAGATCAAAAAAGTTAATTCACAGATATCTACAAAATATTAGAGTAGCCTTAATGGCAGTTCTCAGGACCTAACAGTAAGACATGAGGAGGGTTCCATCTTAGTTCTCCCAGACACCCAGTGCTGTATGGAGCACCAGTATAGCACATCTCACCAGTAATTAGAACAAATATCAACTACTGAGTGTACAGTGGATGCTTCATGCATACTGAACTTCTCTTACTAAAAATTACATAATTCATTTTCCATTTATGTATGTGTTTAGTCCTGTGTGTCCTGTAGCATGTGTATGGAGGCATAGAATAATCTGTAAGAGTTGGCTGCCTCCTTCTATCTTGTGGGTCTGAATGACTGAACACAAGTCATCAGACTTGAAGAAAAGGGTTTTTATGCTTGGAGCCTTCTAAAGATCCCAGATTTATTTTCTTGAAATGACCTACTGTGTAGGTGCACTATTTACTCCAAAATTGTAAAACAAAAGGGGAGGAGGGGAGGTAGGGAGCAGCTTTACAGGATGTTGTTCGAGGTAACACTGCTATGTGCAGAGTTAGGTCATGTGATGTTTTTCTCGAAACTGTCTTATGAGAGGATGTTTATGCTGAAGCAGACACATGGGAAGATGTTTTGCTGAGAACAGACACATGGTGGTTTTCTGGAAGCTGCCTGAAAAAAGGGCATGTAGTGTTTTGCTGGAGACGATATTTGGGAAGATGCATAATGTTTGGAAAGGGTATAAGTATAACCTAACAGACAGTGGACATCTGTGGCACTGGTTTGCCTTGTGACTCTTTGCTGGTCTTTGCTGGTCTTAGGGCGATTGGCAGAGACTCACCATTTCTTCTGGATTGAACTGCCATTGCTGATTTGGAATGGTGTTTGCAAGTGGATTGAGCTACCACTGTTGATTTCTGTGATTTGAACTGCTGATATCCAGACAGCACAGACTAGATTCACCTCAAAGAAGTATTTCTAAACAGGTCCACATCCTCCTGTGCTCTGTTAACATTTCCTTTTCATACTCTGGGGGGCGATGGGCTAGAGGGGATTTTAAAGCATTTAAGAACCCACTTTAGGTTTGAAAAGTCTAAGCCTACAAAACAGCCTTAATGGGTACCATTTGAAATACTTCCTTCCTATTTGATGAAGCACAAGCATTGTCGCTAAACTGACCTTCTGGTAAGGGTCCATTCCTTAGATATAGACACCTACATATCATTTTCAAAACTACTAGACAAGCTGGAGAAGCACTTTCTTTTATCTTTTCTTAGGGACAGAAAGAATGGGGTTGTGGAGACCTGGCAAAGCTGAGGCAAGAAGCTCCATGATGGAGCATCTTCTCAGCATGCATGAGGACCTGGATTCTATATTTGGCACCACAAACTAGGTAGATCTATCAGAAAGAACTAAGGTTTGAAGACTTTAAAGAATGGGGCAGAATATAGTCTAATGCTGCAGACTTTGCTTCAGTTTCAGTGTACTTTTATATACAAATATTTTTAAAAAGCAACAATTCAAGAAATGTTATTTGAGTTTAGAAAGACATGTAAATACATGCTAGTAAGTATACACTAAATATTAACAGAGCAGCCCTTCCCAGAACTTTCTCAAGACAGAAAAATTTAAATACAATTGACTGAGATTTACTATAGGTTATGTCTGGTAAATCATGAAAGCAAGACACAAGGCCATATCCAGATTCAGGATACGTTGTGAAAAATACGCAGCATGTGCTTTCACCAGAATGAATCTACAGCTATAGTCCAACATCCAACAAGAATAAGCAACTCTTATAAATTGAATGTGAATGTTTCTCCCATGAGGCATGAAATCACATCCAAGAACAATCAAGGGAACAGAACCCTTTTGAGGTAAAAGTCCCTCTGCCTTTATTCCCCTTCTGGGGCCTCTGTCACAGGTCCCCAAGGCATTGTTCACTATCATGTGTCACTTTTTTTTTTTTTTTTTTACTGTGTTCCAACAGAGGTAGGGAGATCAGAGGAACTACTTCACCTAAGGAGAAAAGAGCTGTTTCTTTGGGAGTATGGGAAATGATGACGCATTATAGCATTGTAAACAGAGAAAGAACTGGATCAAGGAAATGAGTCTATAGTGGTTTGTATTTAGAAAGGAAGGTCATTAAAATGGAAGGGCCAAAACTAGAAAAAATAGAGATGACTTTGGAGCTCAGGCACATGAGATAGACCAGACATGGGGGCGCTGTACAGATATAAGTGAGGGTTTAAGAGGGTGGCCTGCATACTGTCATTGGCTCTGAATATTCCATAGGATTAAAATATGAATAGACTGTATTAGGGAAGGAAGGATCATAGAATTTATAGATGAAAGCTTCATAGGTAGAAACACCATAAAACAAGAGAGTGCAAGATTCCTAGTCCAGGAAAACTCCAATATGACTGGGAAGACCAGGCAGAGAGAGGGCCAAGATACTGAAATTATGGGTGATGTAACACTTATCAGAGGCATTGTATACAGACCTATTCCTCATGCCTATAACCCGGTAGTCATATTTAAGCTGATAAGTTTCATGTTGTATATCATCATAATCAAATTTGACATTTGAGAGCATTTCATTCATTGAACAAAGTTGGGGTGCAGCATGTGGTCCATCATTTAATCCCAAGAGCCAGGCATCACTTCTAGACATGTCTACTTCCTAGTAATGCTTCTCTGAGCTGAAAGTTGGATATCCAAGGACACCAAAACAAAAGATCTCAGAAATTTACACATTCCTTCTGTAGGAATTTGTATGTTGTATTTGTCTTTTCTCTTTAATGACAATGCTTGTCTTCTTTATTTTTTTTCATGTAAAGTCACATGAACTGCAGAAAAATGAGACAGATTAGTTAAAAGTCACATGAAAGACAAGGCATAGCCTTATTTGTAACTTAAGAAACTGAAGCAAGATGGGAAAGAGAGAAGAAATGTGAAGAAGCCTTGTTTAAAGTCAACTCAAGGAGAGGCAGAGTGCTGTGCATAGTGGGAGAAGTAACATGAAACATGAGACTTAGCAGAGAAATAAACTCTGGAAGACACTGAGAGGAGAGGGACTCACGGTGCTGTGGTTTCTTTTTACCTCAGTATTACTGGACATTCATGAACTTTGAAATGATGAAAGTTTACAGCAGTAAATACAAGTGAGGGATTAAACCATTAAAGCCCAACCATTCTCCAGATGAGGGGAAGATTTGGAAAGTCTGATATAGGATGGGATAAATGATGCTTTCTCATCATATACAATGACATCACAGGGACACACTATCTGCTCTCCTGAGTCCCTCTACCCACATTCAGAATCCTTACTCTCTTCCACATACAGCTCAGCCACACCTAGAGCCACACAATGAATCACAGAATTTGTCTTCTCTCACCTTGAAATGCTTGTAGCATGCTGTTCAGAGCCAGAGCTTGAAATGTTCTTTTTGGGATTATTTGGGGCTGTTACAGTCTCAAGGTCTGACTCCTAGGGATATTGCCCTCCACATCTCAAACCTTTGACCTTTGACCTTTGACACCACTGACTCCCTACCATTCTAACCACAGATATCCTTGAATTGTCCTGAGAATTTTGAAAAGGAAAAAGAAGATAGACTACTAACTCTAGAGAATGGCACACTCATGACCCTGCCCAGTTACTTGCTGTGTGGTGTTGGGAAAGTCTTGATTCCTAGAAGCATAGAAGTACCTCACCTTATAGTCAAACAACATTTTCTACTTTCTCTCCTAGAATCTTTTGAAATGATGAATTAGTGAATATTAAAATAAATGAAACTAAAGTAGCAAAGAAAAAAAATAATGGGCTGGGAATGGTGTTACATGTACTTAGGAACAGAGACATAAGGATTTCTGAGTTCAAGTCCAACCTGGTCTACAAAGTGAGTTCCAGGACAGCCAAGACTACACAGAAACCCTGGCTGGAAAAACAACAACAACAACAAAAAACCAAATCAAACAGAATAAATAAATAAATAAATAAATAAGCAAAGAAAGAAAGACACAGCATAAAGAAACATAGAAGCAAACAAAGAAACAAAGGAAAAAACAAAGACACAAAGGAAAGAATGAAAGATGAGTTTCTAAGACCATGGTTTAATAGTCACAGAGTGTGGGTGGAAAGCCATCTGAGGAAAGCCTAGACTTCAAATGAGGTCAATTTTGTCAATGAGGACACTGTCTGCCAGCATCTGCTTCAAGTTCTCTTGTTAAGATGACAAAATTTGGAAAAGGAGACAGGAAAACCACGCTTAGGCTGACATACGTTCGGATGGAGCCTGATGCTGACAGCTGGGATGTAACACTTTACATACAAGGGTGAGGCATTCCACAGTCTTGTGATGTATGTGGTTCACCTGCAGCCATTGTTTCACTGCTAAAATATTGTGCCCACAGAGTCAAGTATCTCTTTTTTAAAAAAAATCTAAATACGACCACAAAAGAAATCTGAATCCCCTCTATCCCCAGGAGAAATGCACAAACACACAGGAATTATTCCCACTATATAACTCTGTGAATGTTGCAGACACAGAGGACATACCCTACATATGATGAGTCCACAAATAAAGCACTTGTTAAGTGTAGATGCACAGCTAGATACAAACCTATGACGTGGACAGAATGATGAATCCACAAGGAGTCTGAAAGCACCTGTAGCTCCATTTGCTTCAGCCCACTACTGATCCTAGCTTTATAACTCTCCATAATTCAGTCCCCTAAAACAGAATCTAATCTGTTCTTAATAGTTACAAAATGCCAAGACTCAGCCTTTCTCCTCCCTCTCTGTCCTCTTCCTAGAACTTCAGAATAGTATTATGTGTAAATTCTGCAAAACCCCAGAGATATTTATTCTAGTTAAATATCAAATAATTCTCACCACACAATAGGGCTATCCTTCCCTATCCCAGACATACCTTCTCAGAACATTATTCACATTCTAGGGAGAAGGAGAAAACACAGTTAATATGCTCTTGTTTTTGCAAATCCTGGTCACACTCTTACTGGCCACAGAGACAAAGTCAAAAGATAATCACATCAGTCACCTAGTCTCCAGAACATAAAATATATATGATCAATGGTTCTTTTTTTGACTCTTTTTTTGTTTTATACTACCAGACACTGGAGACCAAAGATGAAGAAACAATAGTTTGAAAGCAAACATAGGTTTTGAGGTGCTTACTGATAAACACATTAACATAAGACCTTTCTCCTGCTACATGTTAGGTATGTATTATCTTACTTCCAATTCATATGTATGAGAAGCTGAATTCTAAATTATTTTAGTCATTTAAACATGATTTGGTATACTAATATTGAGGAAGTCAAAATGACCAGAAACTTAGGACACTAATACTTAAAACCAACTAACCAGATCTCTCCTAATTCCATCTGCTTCATCCCTCCACTTCTATTTTCCTTCTCTTTATGAATTGTCCTGGCTGGAAAGAAGTTGATCTAAAGAGATATGTGTGTCTCTCAATTTGACTATTAAACTGTTGAAACAAAGACTCCAGAGAAATGAGGATATCTTCAGGATCTCATATTCCTCTATCCAGAGGAAGGGTTGGTCTCCTCAAAAGATTTCAAACAGTTGTAATGGCTTGTCTTACCACCTTAAAGTATGACAATGTGACACAGATGATGATGGGAGGATGATGGACAGGACCACACCTTGACTTGGACTACACATACGTGCATATTCTTGGCTCTCTATTTAAACTTTGATCTCACTTAGGGAATCTGAAGATGAGTAAGGGGTTTTTAAAATCTTTGTTTTTCTTCCAAATGTGGCTCAATTTACTAAATCTTCTTCTAATATTAATTTGGATCTTTTATATTGGCTTACTGAGGCCAGATATCAAGACCTGACTGAGTAGGTCCACTTTGATATGTTAAATAGACATCTCAGTTCTCCATTTGTTCAGGGTTTGAGACCTATGTCAAAATTCTTTTATGTCTGGGTTCCACTGGATGTTGGTAGCTTTATGTAAGGTTATATTCTTAAAGAACTGTGACCATCCCTTTGTCCTCAAAGTTAAGAATTACCAGTAGCTCCTTGAGTATGGGTGAGCTTCCTAAGCAAGTCTACTTTCATACTTGAATTTGGCTTGCACAGTTCTTGGGTTTTGTGTCAAAGCCAATCTTAGTTCACATGTGCTGCTGCTAAGCTGTGTCCAGAAGACAGTGTTTTCCTTGTAGTCATCCATCACATCTGGCTCTTTCTGTCCCTTCTTCTGCAATGATCCCTGGGCCTTTTTATTAGTGGTGCAGTATCTATGTTCTATTTAGGGCTGGACATTATGCAGTCTCTTGAACTCTTCACCTTTCTGGTTGTGGATCTCACTCTGTACTCCTGCTGTCCTGCAGCTGACTACATAGACCAGGCTGACCTTGAACCCACATAAGCTTCATTTCCTTCTGCATCCCAAATGCTAGAATTAAAGGGATGAACCAGCAAATCTGCATCTAGATCAGGAAGATATAGTTCTTTTGTTTGTGTGTTTGTTTGTTTGTTTGTTTCCATACCTCAGACCCTCTCAAGTCCTGGGAACACAGGATACCACACATGGATTTATTTTATATAACACAAATCAGCAAAGTCCCATAGTGAAAGAAATTCTATAGTAGAACTAATTATTCTAGTTATAGCTGAATTCAGATGCTCAAAATTGTCCTGTTGAAGACTGTCCTCAGTATGTTCATGTACACTGAATCATTATTATAGTAGATAAAATAGTGAGACAGTCAGAGAACTAATCAGCAGATGAATAGATAAAAATGATTATATAATCAGTATATATGTTAAAATATTAGGCATCTAAGACCAAGAAGTCTTGTCATTTGTGGTAACTTGTTTCAACTTAGAGAATTTGTTATACTCGCCCAGCTGGAAATAGAAAAAAAAACACTACATGATATTTTTGAAATATGTATCATGTACACATTTGATATCACAACAGTAAAAATTACATGGGGGGGTCATCAGGGGCTTGAGGCAGAAAAAAATGAGTAGATTCATTAGTCAAGAGATAAGATTTCATGGTTATGAAGTATCTTGGCTGAACTTTGTATGCAAACTAGCTCATTTTAGACATAGATTCATAATTCTATCTAATATGAACATTTTCAGTTATAATTAAATCAGCACAATGGAAATAAATCAAGTAAAGGAATATGAATAATTTCTAGAACTAGCAAGATCTAGAACAAGCAAGATTGTCAATTTAAATTAAAGAAACAAATTCTTACAGAGATATTCATCACCAGAATATGACTTTGAAATAAATTATTTTAAAATGTGATAGAGATCAAATACACTACAAACTTTATACCTCCATAGATAAAGAAGACATACCTTTCTTTCCTCTTTTTGTTTTTTTTTTCAAGACAGGGTTTCTCTGTGTAGCCCTGGCTGTCCTGGAACTTACTCTGTAGACGAGGATGGCCTTAGAACTCAGAAATCCACCTGCCTCTGCCTCCCAAGTGCTGGGATTAAAGGCGTGCACCACCACTACCCGGCGAGAAGACACCTTTCATATCAGTAACTGGAAGACAGAGTCAGAGAAAATTCTCCGAGTTCCTGGATGGAACCCCCACCAACAGCATCCCGTTCCACTAGAATCAGAGGCAGTGGGAGGAAAAGTCTCAAATCATCACATGGAGAAACAACCTCTACTACTTTTAAATTCTGGTGAAGTGACTAACTTGATGGTTGAAAATGTGCTGCATGCATGTTCATCAATACAGCAGAGTAATAAATACCTATGATGCAAAGATGTCCAAGGATCAGCTTCTGCATTGCATGGTTATTAATAAACCAATAAAATACAATCTCCCCTTGGCAATCATGCATGCAGCAGTTCCTCCTGCCTCTGAACCTGATTCAGAAAAGAGTTCAGAAGGATCTCCCTGTCATCACCAGGAAGAACACAGCAGCAGAGAGGGAGGGCAATGGCTTCCTGTCCCCTGACTCTCAGACACTGAGATCTCATGTAGCCTCACCTGCAGCATTTCCACGGTTGAGAGCTCCAACTGATGTTCCACATCTGAGATGAGATCTTTCACCCACCGCCTTTGCTGCTCCAGCTCATCTTCAGACTCTTTCAGCCTTTTAACAACATCCTCCTTCTCTTTCTTCAGCTCCTGTAGCTCCTCATTCTCCCTGGAGTCCAGCAAATCTCTCAGTCCTTTAAACTCCATCTGAACATTTTCTATATCCCTCTGTATTTGATGCTTTAAGGGTAAGAAGAGGGAGAGGAATTCAATCTGTCAAAATGGGACCAAGAGACAGAGAAAAACTGCTCTGGGTAGGGAGCTTTCACAGGGAATTGAGCTTGGGAAAGGGAAGGGATTCTTAGGGAAGCATGTGTCTTCTTTTTAATGTCTATTCAGGACATTTCAAAACAAAGATCTTAGGTCATCTCTACCAAGGACACCAGATCCAAAGCAGGATGGCTGGGTGAGACTCAGTTTTCATACAGGGGCCCTTTTGTCGATTGGTTTTAATGCTATTTGTATTAATTCGGCTCCTGAAATCACACAGGAACTGCAGTCTGCGTTGAGTTCCCTGACCCCTGTTGGCTCTGATTGAGAAAGTTGCCACAGGCTAATGGCTGGGCAGGGAGGCAGAGGCAGGACTTTGAGGATTCCTAGGCAAGAAGCGCAGAGGAAAGAGGAAGAGGGGATCCAACCATGACAAGGGCATAGACAGACCAAGCCAGGAAAGTGCAGGGGTGTGTGTGAGATGGCTGAAATATAGGTGTAAAGGGGAAAGCACCCCTAACGGGGCTGCCCAGTAGGGTCCAGGGCAGCAAAGCTAAAATATAGATTTAGTAAATGTTAATTCAGGAATATCGGAGGGGAGTGTGCTAGCCATGTGGAGGTTCAGGAATGGCCCAACCATTGAATTAGTTAAGGCATATTAGAATATAAAGGTTGCTTGAGGTCCGGAACACTGGGGCAGGTGGCAAGAAGTGCGCATGTACAGACAGGGAGCATAGGGTGGATTTAGTAGTTTACTGCCTCAGAATCCCTGAAACACTTTTCCCATTTACAATAATCCTCATTCCTCCTATGAATCGCCGTGGGATGCCAAACATCAGGAACAAATGTGTGGCTTGGTCCCAAGCCTATTCCTAACAATTGGAGTTTCAGAAGCCACCAAGGGAGCCATTCTGACCAACCCTCCTTGGTGCCAGCTCCTCACAGAGCCCAGCTCAGCTGTGATACACTTATTCTGCATCTTCAGCTCCAGGGGAACCATTAGGGAGGAGTAATCAACCTCTTGGCCTCATCAACTCCCAGAAAGTTAAGACCCCAGGAGCTTCTTGTCCAAGTCCCTCCTGGGCATCAGGCTGACTCCCTTAGGAAGGGTCCCCACTTGCCTCCCAGTCAGCTCTCTGCCGTTGAAGGTCATCCTGCCGTTCATCACATCTTTTCTCATTTTCCATCAGCATCTGCAGAGCTTCCTGCAGCTTCTCCTGTGAGAAAGGAATTGTAGCAGAGTCAAGTTGTGTGATTAGTGGGACTGCTGTTCCTAAGCAAAGGCCAAGAAACTTCTGGAAATACAGGGAGCCTAAGACTGTTCTCTTTTTAAAAACTTGTGTCAATATTTATGTACATAAAACATGTAAACCTTAAGTCTAGGTCTCAATCAATACTTGTATTTATACATACATAACCCCCATTTAAATAAAGACACAGAAATCTCTGTTAGTCCATCATCCCACCAAGTATACACCTTTTACTTTTCTTCCAGAATCATAGAACCAGGACACTTTTGTTAGTTTTCTGATTTTTCACAAAAGTATATACATATATCATATGCCCCCTCAATGTCCTATTTGATACCTGTAAATTCTTTTCTTTTCATCAATGGATCTTGCTATGTAGCTGTGGCTGGCCTAGAATCCCTATTTAGACAAACAGACTTCTGAAATTCAGAGACCCACTAGCATCAGCTGCCAGAGCTGTGGAATTGAAGCAGACATCGCCACACTGGCCGTGTTCACTTTCCCTTTTCTTTTCCTCTTTTTAAGTGTGTTTTTTTTTTGTAGTTAAGATATGTTTCTTTCACTGAAAATAGATTTTTTAATGCAGTATATGTTAAAGGCATCTTGTTTAAAAAGATTTTTATCTATGTATATGAGCTCTGTTTACATGTATGCCTGCATGACAGAAGAGGGCATGATATAACATTATAGATGGTTGAGCCATCATGTGGCTGCTGGGAACTGAACTCAAGACCCCTGGAGGAGCATCCAATGCTCTTAATTGCTAAGCTGTCATTACAGTCCCTTGCAATATTTCTAAGGTTTCTCCTCCCATTACTCTTCCCAGTACCTCCTCACCATCCTTCCCACCCAATTCCACACCCCTTGTGTCTCTTGCGGGAAAATACAAAGGCATACAAGGAATAATAACAGAATAAAAATAAATAAATAAATACCTTGTCTCATTGATACAACACTCAGTCCCCACAGAAGAAATTCTTATCATTCTTTGCCTGTGAAGTATTTGAAAATATATACTGTTTTTTTAGGAAAAATATTTCTAAAACTGTCTAGAAATAGATGTAAATATCCATACTGGTAAGTCAAAAATGATAAGCCCACTGCTAACTTATAATAAAATTAGGGCCATAGAAAACCTTTTCTTTAAAATCATTCATAAAACAAGCAAACTTATTTTATCACCCCTATTCATCACAGCAGGACAAGTACTTGGAATAAATGGAAATTGAAAAAATGAAATAAAAGGCATGCAACTAAGAGCTGCTCTACAGATGGAAAAAAAAAGCCAATGAGCTCAGTAAAGATGCAAGGTATCACATATAGAAAAGTCTCAAATAGTGAGTAATTTGGAAAGGAAATGAAGAAGCTGGGCTTGGTGGTACAGGCCTCTAGATCCAGTTTCTTGGGAATGTTGAGGGCAGAGGATGACGAGTTCAAAGCTATTATAACTCTATAGAAAACAATGATAAATTGGGAACAAAGGGAAAGTTCCAGAGGGATCCCTGTGAGGCAAGAGCACTGCCTATTCCTGTAGAGATCCAGGGCTCCATTCCCAGCCCACATAGCTCTCACAGCCCCTCTAACTTCAGTTTCAGTGGATCTGTCAACCTCTTCCAGCTCCTGCAAGTATGACATGCCTACGGTGCAGAGGTATGCATGCAGACAAATACTTATTTACATAAGATGAAAATAAATGAATAATTTTAGGAAAAGAAATAAGAAGAATAATTATGTTTATGAAGTCGTCAAAACTAAGAATGAACAGAATAGGGAAATAATCACTGTAAGATGCAATATCTGCTTACAAAACTATGATTGTATTTTCAACTTAAATTCACCAGAGCAAGGACAGTGTTTTCTTATAAATTTCTCCAAACTCTTGCACCCTAAAATTGTTCTCACATCTTCAGCCACCAACCTAGAGACCCAAAACCTATGGAGAGGAGCAAATGGAGGCCAAAGAATTCCTGATAATTCAGTCACTAAGCTGGTCCTCTGGTGAATCAGGAGGGAAATGAAAGTTCAAACTTTGAAGATTGGAACTGAGAAAGAGGAACTTTTAGCAAACTACTAACCAACGGGGTGATACCTCATCACTAACTGGGGTTTTACCACCAGAAGGAATCAGTCTCCTTAGGTTAGCTCTACCTTCCAGGAGCTTGGGACATTTTTCAGATCTGCCGGACTTGTTATGTCACTTGTTCAAGCTCATGATACAATCAACCAAAAATTCCCAACCCTCTGGAAATCTGCCAGTGATGGAAAGAAAGCCTTCCCTGTGGCTTCTCCTGCACCTGACCTCCTGGCTGGGTGTTGCCTGGGTGGCAGGTGTGGTCCAAAGGGAAGGACAAACAAGGCTAGGGACAGAAAGCTGCAGTGTTCCTCTGAGGTTGGAGCTGAACTCTTGCAGGATGAGAACAGGAAGGAAGTTGCAGTTCAGGGAAGCTGCCACACAGAAAGATTTCCCACCCAGCAGGGACAGGATGGGGAGGAGTCATGTGCAGAGCCATGCAGAAACACCTCACCACACTCCCAGCAGATAGAGTAGTGAGCTGCAGAGGGCTCTCCAGCTGCCCCATGGTCTCCTCCAGATTATGTGTTATGTAGCTGAACAGACCTAGTCCTTTCACAGTGATGACCTGACCCATCGATTCATTTCCCCCCTTCCAAGAGTCCCTCACCAGAATGTCTCATGAGGTCCCATTTGATTTAGGATTTGTATTAAAGACCTGTAATATTGATGCAACAGTCCCTGAGTAGAAGTTGGAAATCTGTAGGGATATGAATGGGTTTCTATGTGCTTAGTGTTCTCCAGCATTATGGAGCCCTGTAATGCTCCTTCATCACTGTACAGAACCAAGTGTGCAGACACTCACAAGTCGTCTGACTCTTTACTCTTCTATTGTTGTGATAAACACCATGACTGGGACAAGTTATAAGGAGAGTGTGTGAATTGGGGCTCACAGATTCAGTGGGTTAGAGTTCATGACCACCACACTGGGGAGCATGGCAGCAGGCAGGGAGACATGGTGCTGGAGCAGGAAGTGGGAAGTCACAACTTGAGACACAAACGTCACAAATCAGAGAAAGAATGGAGGTGGTGGTCAGAATCTATTGAGTCCTGAAAGCTTGCACCAATGCCATACTTTCTCTAATAATGCCACACCTCCTAATCTTTGCTGAACAGTGTCCTGCTGCAAACTGAGTATTCAAAGATATTAGCCTCTGGGGCCATTTTTATTCAAATCAGTCCAGGATCCCACTGCTTTGCAGCTGGCTGCATGAGGATCAGGAGCTCAAAGGTCATCTTCAGCTGTAGTGACTGACATCAGGGCAGCACAGGAAATATACAAAACTTTCCAAAGAGAAAAGAAAAGGGGGAAGAAAGGGAGGAAGAAAGGGAGAAAGAGAGAGAGAGAGAGAGAGAGAGAGAGAAAGAG
>NW_021605112.1:340478-341668 GCF_004785775.1 Grammomys surdaster | reverse complement strand
GGGGGAGGAAGGAATGAAGGAGGAAAGAAAAGGAGAAAGAAAGAAAGGAAGGAAGGAAGGAAGGAAGGAAGGAAGGAAGGAAGGAAGGAAGAAAGAAAGAAAGAAAGAGAGAGAGAGAAAGAGTTAATTAGAGAAAGAAAGTTGGTTGAGTGAGGGAACAATAGAGAAGCCTGTGCAGTCACCATCACCTCTCATCCCCACCCTGTTTGTCTCTCTCATTATTTCCCTACATTCTCAGGTCTACTGAAATGTGGCATGGTGAGTGACAGCAGATATGACCCTGTAGTTTGAATTTGTTTTACATATTTAATGTTCTTTCTTTTTCCTTCTCCTCTTCTTCCTTTGAAACATACTCTCGAAGTGTACACCAGCCTGACCCTAACTGAAATCTAGTTCCCTCAGCCTCCCCAGTGCTGGGATGATGGACTTTTGCTGTTATTGTTTAGTTTGGTCTTTGACTTTCAGGGATTTAAACTGAGGTCTTGTGGATGCTGGGCTAATTCTCCATCCCTAGCCATACCCCTACCTAAATTTCACATCTTGTTGAGGTTATGAGCCTCTACTGTTGTTCTTGCTGTGGACACAACTATTGATAATGTTAGGATGTTCCTACCTTCTGAATTGTTAATCATTATGTAAAACCTTTTTATAATTTGTTTTTGAGGCAGGGATTTACTCTATATTCAAATTTGGGCTACAAGTAACGAAGTGTTCAGGATGGTCTCCAATCCAGGCAACACTCTTTTCCAAGGACGTCCTATGTCTACCCTAGCACTGCCTGATGTTTGGCTGTGGTTCTTTGGTTCTGTTTCCATCAGCTTCTGGAATAAGCCTCTCAGGACACAGTTATGCTAGGCTCCTGTCTACAAGGATATTAGAGTATCACTAATAGTGTCAAAGGTTGTTTTTTTCACAGAGGATTAGTGTAGTGGGTTTTGCCTAATGCTGCTTATTTTTTAATGTTAATTTGGGTCCCTCAAAACTGTTTGCACAAGATAGTCTGCACATAAGACACTGAGGGACCTTGACCCCAGTTAATTCTGATTGGTAAAGATGCCAACAGCCAATAGTTGGGAGAAGAGACATAGGCAGGGGTTAGGTTTCCTTGGCTTGGGACCGTAAGAAGAGCCTACAAGAGAGAGAGCGAGAGCGAGCGCGAGAGCGAGCGCGAGAGCGAGCGCGAGAGCGAG
>NW_021605112.1:305194-340468 GCF_004785775.1 Grammomys surdaster | reverse complement strand
GCGAGAGCGAGCGCGAGAGCGAGCGCGAGAGCGAGCGCGAGAGCGAGACAGGCAGGCAGGCAGGCAGACAGACAGAGACAGACAGCCTCTATGCCTTAGAAGAGTGTGTAGGAGAGAGACAAGAGCCACCATGAGGTAGAGAAGCAAGGAGAGTACCCTGGGCTCTGTGCCAAGAGAACGTGGCCTAGAAGACTGACTAATAGGAGTTAAGAACAGCCAAGATGGAACATAGAAATTAGTAAGTAGTAGTTTGGAGTTATCAGTATTACACAGTCTCTAACAGCATGAAGGGTTGGCACAGGATTTATTAAAATATTCCTACTACAGATGGGTCTCAAGTTAGAGTAGTCATTAATTGCCTTTTCCCTCAATCTCTGCTTCCTCTTCATCTCTGTGCATCTTGTATGCAGGACAAATTTTGGGTTGAATGTTTTTTGGTTGGGTTGATGTCACCCTCTCTCCAATAGAAATCCCATCTAGCTATAGGAGGAGACCACTTCACTCTCCGTATCCTCAGCTGATAGGAGTCTCAGCAAGGGTCACCCCATAAACTCCCCAGAACCTCCCCCATCCTAGGTCTCTAACTCCTCCCAGAGATGCCTCCTCCCATTGACTGCCATTCCCCCTCCTAGCCTCCTCCAACAACCATTCTCCCCGTACCAGATCCCCATCACAGAGCCACTCCTCACACCCTCCCCCAAACAGTGCCCTCCCTCCCTCCACCTCAGGTCACTATTTTGTTTTCCCTTCAGAGTGAGATTCATACATCTTCTGTTAGGCCTTGCTTCTTGATTAGTTTCTTTGAGTCTGTGAATTGTAATATGATTATTCTGTAGTTTATGACAAACGCCTCTTATAAGTGAGTACATACTATGTATGTATTTCTGCATTTGGGTTTGGGTATTGTCATTCTTCTTTAATTATTTTATTTATTTACATTTCAGATGTGCCCATCATGATCTCCCCTCCGAAAATACCCCTCACCATCACCCTCCCCTTTGCCTTTGAAAAGGTGCTCCTCCACCCATGGCACCAAGCATCTCCCTTCCCACTGAAGTCAGATAAGGCAGACCTCTGCTATATACGTAGTGGGAGCCATGGGTCCCACCATGTTGGTTGGTAGTTTAGTCCCTAGGAGCTCTGTTGGGTCTGGTTAGTGGATATTATTGTTCTTCCTGTGAGATTGCAATCCCCTTCAGCTCCTTGTCCTTCTCCTAACTTTTCCATTGGAGTCCCTGGGCTCAGTCCAGTGGTTGGCTGTATCTGCATCTATCATAGTCAGATGCTGGCAGAGCCTCTCAGAAGACAGTCATACCAGGCTCCTGTCTGAAAGCACATCTTGACACCAGAAATAGTGTCTATGGATAGGATGGGTCCCAAGGTGGAACGGTCTCTGGATGGACTTTCCTTCAGTCTCTGCTCCAAGTTTTGTCCCTGTGTTTCCTTTAGACAGGGACAATTCTGAATTAAAAAGTTTGAGATGGGTGGGTGGCCCCATCCCTCCAGTGGGAGTCATGTCTATCTACTGGAGGTGGTCTCTTCAGATTTTATCTCCCCAGTGTTGGATATTTTGGCTTATGTCATCCCCTCAGGGTCCTGAGAGCCTCTGGCATTACTGGCATCTGGGACTTTCTTGTGGTGGACCCCCACTGCTACTTATTTCTATTCATTCTCCTGGCCCCCTAGACTTCTCTCCTGTTTCTTCCTAACCTGGTCTCACCCCCTTTTTCCCCCTTCCCCTCCCCTCTTCCACCCAGTACCTCCTTCCCTCTGCTCCTGTGATCATTTGTTCCCCCTTCTACGTAGGATTGTACCCTCCACACTTTGTCCTTCCTTCTTATTAAGCTTCATCTGGTCTTTGAGTTGTATTGTGGATATTCTGAGCTTTGGTGCTAATATTCAATTATCAGTGAGTACATACTATGTATGTCCTTTTGGATCTGGGTATCCTCACTCAGGATATCTTCTAGTTCCATCCATTTGCCTGCAAATTTCATGAAGTCATTGTTTTAAATAGCCAAGTAGTATTCCATTGTGTAAATGTACCACAATTTCTGTCTTCATTCTTCTGCTGAGGGACATGTGGATTGTTTCCAGTTTCTGGCTATTATAAATAAGGCTATGAACATAGTGGAGCATGTGCTCTTGCTATATGTTGGAGCATCTTTTGGGTATTTGCCCAGGAGTGGTATAGCTGGGTCTTCAGGTAGAACTGTTTCTAATTTTCTGAGGAACCGCCAGATTGATTTCCATAGTAGTAGTTGTTCCACCTTGCAATCCCACCAACAATGGAGGAATGTTCTTCTTTTTCCACATCCTCACCAGCATCTTCTGTCACCTGAATTTTAATCTTAGCCATTCTGATTGGTGTAAAGTGGAATTTCAGGTTCATTCCCAGATGACTAAGGATGTTGAACACTTCTTTAGATGTTTCTTGGTCACTAAAGATTCCTCAGTTGAGAATTCGTTGTCAAGCTCTGTATCCCATTTTTTAGTAGGGTTATTTGGCTTTCTGGAGTCTATCTTCTTGAGTTTTTTATATATTTTGGATGTTAGCCCTCTATAGGTTGGTGCTTTGATAAAGATCTTTTCCCAATCTGTAAGTTGATGTTTTGCCCTACTGACAGTGTCATTTGCCTTACAGAAGCTTTTCAGTTTCATGAGGTTCCATTTGTCAATTGTTGATCTCAGAGCCTGAGCCATTGGTATTCTGTTCAGGAAATTTTCCTCTGCACCCATGTATTCGAGGCTGTTTCCCACTTTTTCCTCTATTAGATTCAGCATATCTGGTTTTATGTGGAGGTACTTGATACACTTAGACTTGAGTTTTGTACAGGGAGATAAAAATGGATCAATTTGCATCCTTCTGCATGCAGATCACCAGTTAGACCAGGACCATTTGTTGAAAATGCTGTCTTTTTTCCACTGTATGGTTTTGGCTTCTTTGTCAAAGATCAAGTGACCATAGGTGTGTGGGTTTACAGCTGGGTCTTTAATTCTATTCCATTGATCTACCTGTCTGTCTGTACCAATACCATGAGATCTTTATCACTATTGCTCTGTAGTACAGCTTGAGGTCAGGATGGTGACTCCCCCAAAAGTTCTTTTATTTGCGAGAATTTTTTCACTATCATGAGTTTTTTGTTATTCCAGATGAAGTTGAGAATTGCTCTTTCTATCTCTGAAAAACTGAGTTGGAATTTTGACGGGGATTGCATTGAGTTTGTAGATTGCTTTTGGCAAGATGGACATTTTTACTATGTTAAACCTGCCGATTCCTGAGCATGGGAGATCTTTCCATTTCCTGAGGTCTTCTTCAATTTCTTTCTTCAGAGACTTGAAGTTTTTGTCATATAGATCTTTCACTTTCTTGGCTAGAGTTACCTTACGATATTTTGCTTTATTTGTGACTATTTATGAAGGGTGTTGTTTCCCTAATTTCTTTCTTAGGCCATTTATCCTTTGTGTAGAGGAAAGCTACTAATTTGTTTGAGCTAATTTTATATCCAGCCATATTGCTGAAGTTAGTTATCAGGTGTAGGAGTTCTGTGGTAGAATTTTTGGGGCCGCTTATGTATGCTATCATACTGTCTACAAATAGTGATACCTCGACTTTTTCTTTGCCAGTTTGTATCCCCTTGATCTCTGTTGTCTTATTGCTCTAGCTAGAACTTCAAATACTATATTGAATAGGTAGGGAGAGAGTGGGCAGCCTTTTGTAGTTCCTGATTTTAGTGGAGTTGCTTCAAGTTTCTCTCCATTTAATTTAATGTTGGTTTCCTGTACATTGCTTTGATTATGTTTAGGTATATGCCTTGAATTTCTGATCTTTTCAAGGCTTTTAACATGAAGGGATATTATATTTATCAAAGGCTTTTTCAGCATCTAATGAAATGACCATGTGATTTTTTTTCTTTGAGTGTGTTTATATAGTGGATTACGTTGACGGATTTCTATATATTGAATCATCCCTCCATCACTAGGATGAAGTCTATTTGATCACGGTGAATGATGATTTTGATGTGTTCTTGGATTCAGTTTGAGACAATTTTATTGAGAATTTTTGCATCGATATTTATAAGCAAGGTTGGTCTGAAGTTTTCTTTCTTTGTTGGGTCTTTGTGTGGTTTAGGTATCAGTATAATTGTAGTTTCATAGACTGTATTAGGCAGTGTTCCTTCTGTTTCTATTTTGTTGAATAGTTTGTGAAGTAAGTAGTTTGTGATTATGCCCTAAAACCGTCTGGCCTTGGGCTTTTTTTTTTTTTTTATTTGGGAGACTTTTAATGACTGCTTCTATTTCCTTAGGGATTTTGGGACTGTTTAGATAGTTTGTCTGGTCCTGAATTTAACTTTGGTACCTAGTATCTGTCAAGAAAATCATTCATTTCATCTAGATTTTTCAGTTTTGTTGAGTATAGGCTTTTGTAGTAGGATCTGATGATTTTTTTTTACTTTCTCAGTTTCATTTCAAATTTTGTTAATTTGGATACTGTTTCTGTGAACTATAGTTAGATTGGTTAAGGTTTTATTTATCCTGTTGATTTTCTCAAAGAACCAGCTTTTAGTTTTGTTCATTCTTTCTATAGTTCTCTTTGTTTCTAATTGGTTGATTTCAGCCCTGAGGTTGACTATTTTCTGCCATCTACTCCTCTTGGGTGTGTTTGATTCTTTTTGTTCTAGAGCTTTCAGGTGTGCTGTTAAATTGTTAGGGTAGGATCTCTCCAATATTTTTTTAATGAGGGCACGTAGTGCCATAAATTTTCCTCTTAGCACTGTTTTCATTGTGTCCCATAAATTTGGGTATGCTGTGCCTTCATTTTACAGTACTTAATGTAAGTTGCATTGATTGTACGCCTTCTAATTGTGTTTGTGTTTTGAAATCTGGCATGTCAGTTACGGAGGTCTATCAACCAGCTTTTGTTTTAGTGCCCTGAGTATCACAGAACCTTGGAATTCTAAAAATACTGGAAGTACTGGAAGAAATGAGTCAGGCTTTAAGCAGAAGCAAGAAGGTAGTAGGCTTGATTATTGCTGGTATAACAGCTTTAATTACATTAATTACTAGCACCACTGCTTCTGCAATTATTGTGACACTAGAAGTTAAGGCAGCTACTTTTGTTAATCATTTAGCAAAAAATGTTACTAACGTGTTGAATATACAAGAGGATATAGATATGCACTTGGAAAAATGGATCGATGCTTTTTATCCTTTTCAAATTACTGGAAGGAGGTTCAGAGTTTAAGGGTAAGGGGCTATCTTGAGTGTTGTGCCAAATGCCATTGGATTCATGTTAGTTCTAAAATTTACAGTGGCAGTCATTATAATTAGGTGTTCTCATTCTTAAAACAAATCATGGTGACAGTTTTGAATGGGCTGCTGCATGCTTTACCAGCACGTGATGCTAGAATCTGGATTGTACTTGCCGTCCTGTATGTGCTCCCTCTTGCCTCTCTTACAGAGACAGGCGCTCTAATGGAACTGAGTCCTCAGCAGCTGCCTTGAAGGAACCACATTGATCTAAGTGATTTTCCATGAGAATGAGCGTTGTCCTGTGTCACCTGGCTGCTCTGAGTCTTTCCTGGACATCAAAGAGCCTAGCTGCAGGCACCTACTGTGAATTCAACCCCCATCCCCATGTTAAAAGGCAGAAGAGCCTTGTTCTTCTGCCACAGGGACCCTGATGCCCTGCCACGATCCCTACATTCAGTCTTCACTGGTGCTGTGAACCATAATACATGCTATGTCTTCTCCCTGTCTGTCTGTTTATGTCAGTATGAGTCTTCAAATAAACTTCTTTTCCTCAGTAATCTCTTACTATGTCCTCTTGAACCACAAACTTCATTCAAAGTTTAGCACATTCTTCCTTAAAAGAAAAACAAACCAACCTCCCTTCCCCCCAAAAAAGGTGTCTGTAACTGAGCCTGGTCTCAGATACACAGAAATTTTCCTATCTCTGCTCTGTGAGTGCTGGGATTGTATCACAACTACCATAGCAGATCTGAATGATACTTTATTATGGCCACATCAAAAGGGAGACAAAACTTAACAGATACCATATCAGATACCACTTACATGGCAGAAACAATATAAGTTCCAAGACATTCTATTGTTTACATTTCACAGCACAACCGAGGGCAAGGTTATTGGTATGCTTCAATTTCACTTTGAAGGGAGAACAAAATAATCATAGAAGGTAGTGGGAGGGAGGGACCTGGATGGGAGAGGGGAGGGGAAGGGAAAAGGGCTGCAGGATCAGGTATGGGAGAAACAGCAGAGAAGCCCAGAAGGCCAGGAGAATGGGTAGAAATATGCAGCTGATGTGGGTGGAGACTGGGCGGAAACCTCTAGAAAGTCCCAGAAACCTAGAATGTGAAAGGCTCCTAGGACTCAACGGGTGTGACTTTACAAATAAGGAAGGAATTTTGAAAATGCCCAACACTGTGGAGATGAAACCTGAAGAAACCACCTCTAGTACA
This sequence comes from Grammomys surdaster, assembly GCF_004785775.1. Lineage (NCBI taxonomy): Eukaryota > Metazoa > Chordata > Mammalia > Rodentia > Muridae > Grammomys > Grammomys surdaster. The sequence goes on along the minus strand of NW_021605112.1, from coordinate 333,989 downwards.
TAGACTGGACCCCCAGTGGAGACATGGGAGACTTCAAAATTTTTGACCCAAAATTGTTTCTGTCTAAAAGAAATGCAGGGACAACAATGAAGCATAGAAAAAAGGACCATCCAGTGACAGGCTCAACTTGGAATCCATCTCATGGGCCGGTACCAAACCCTACCATTAGTACTGATGCTATGTTGTATTTGCAGACAGGAGCCTAGGATCACTTTCCTCTGAGAGATTCTACTAGCAGCTGACTGAGACACATGCAGATCCTTACTGCTAACCATTCCTGTTGGGGATCTCAATGGAAGAGTTAGGGGAAGGACTGAAGGAGCTGAAGGGGATGGCAACCACATAGGAAGACCAACAGACTCAATTAACCCAGACACCTGAGATTTCCCAGAGACTAAGCCACCAACCAAAGAGCATACAGGTGCTTGTCCATGGCCCTGGCACATATGTAGCAGAGGATTGCCTTGTCTGGCCTTAGTAGAAGTGACTGTGCCTAATCCTGTAGAGACTTGATGCTCTAGGGAAGGACTATACCGGGTGTGGGGGTTGGTGGGATGGGAGTAGGTGAGAGTGTGGGGCAGCACCCCCTCAGAAGGAAAGAAGAAGGGGTATAGTGTGAAGCACTCTGGGATGGGGAACCAGGAGGAGAAACAACATTTGGAATATAAATACGTATAGTACTTAGTTCAAAAAATGGAAAATTACTGAATTTAACTTACTTGTTAGCAAATGCAGCTAAACAAAATGTACCCTCAGAAAATAAGTATAAAACCCCAAAATATTAATAGATATTTATAACATGTTAGAGTAGCCTTGATGACAGTTCCCAGAATCTAACAGCAACACATGAGAAAGGCTAAATCTTAGTTCACCCTGTTGCCCACTGCTGATGCAACACTAGTACAGCTCGTCTCCCCAGTAATTAGCACAACCACCAACTGCTGAGTGAGCAGTGGATGCATTATGCACATTGTACTTCTTCTCTTACTAAAACTCACACAATTCATTTTTTATTTTTGTAGGTGTTTCAGCCTGTGGGTCCCGCAGCATGTGTGTGGAGGGTGAGAATACTCTAGTGGAGTTGGCTGCCAACTTCTAGGACTGAGTAAATGAACTCAGTACATCACTTTTGGAAGAAAGGGCTTTTACCCTTGGAGCCGGCTAAAGATTCCAAATTTATTTTCCTAAATGAGGTACAAAATAGGTACACTGTTTATACCAAAGTTGTAACACAAAAACAAAAATGAGGCAAATGAAAAAAGGAAACCCCAGAAAACACAGGCTTGAGAGGATGTTATTCAGGGTTGCACTGCTATGTGGAGAGGCAGGATTAGAACCTGGATACTCTAAACACATGGTCTTAATGGATATCATTTGAGAGGTTTCCTTCTTAACTCTTTTATTAAACACAAGCATTGTGGTTAAACTGACCTTCTGTTGCGGGCCCGTTCCTTAGAGAGAGACTCCTATATATAATTTTCTAAACTGCTAGACAAGCTGAAGAAGAACTTTCTTTCACCTTTTGTCAGTGACAGAAGGCATAGGGTTGTAGAAACCTGACAGAGCTGTGGCAAGAAGCTCTATGGTGGTGCACCTTCTCAGAATGCACGAGGCCTTGGATTCTATCTCTAGTACCACAAAAGGAAGGTGTGTAGAACTTTGTCCACCTTGGCAGTTCTCTCTGCAAGAACTGGGATTTGAAGCTCTTAGTAAATGAGGGGGGAGCAGACGACACTCTAATGCTGCAGACAACTTCTCTTCATTTTCACTGTGCTTTTAGACATGAATGTAAAAAAGAAAACAACACTCTAAGGAAGGTTGTTTGAGTTCAGAAAAATATAATCATAATAACATGTAAATAATTTCCAGTAAGCATATATGAAATATTGACAGAGTAATCCTTTCCCACAACTTTCTCAGGACAGACGAATTTTAACATGATGGTCTGCACTATACTATAGATTATATGTGGGAAAGCAAGGCACAAGGCCATGTCTAGAATCAGCATGCACTGAGGGCAGCACTCAGTATATCCTTTCCCAGGAACTGATTCTATTGCTATGCTCTGATATCCATCAAGAGTAAACATGTCTTATAAGTTGAATGCAAATGTTTGTTTCAGGAGGCATAAAGTCACGTCCAAGAATAATCTAAGGAACAAAATGCCCTTGAGGCAAACGGCCCTCTGACTTATTTTCTGTGGTCTCTCTCACAGGTCCCAAGGCAATGTTTGCCATGGGTCATTTTTTGGACTGTGTTCCTACAGAGATTGAAGAGGGTGGCCCACATACTGTCATTGGCTCTGAACATTCCATAGGATTAAAATATGGATAGACTGTATGAGGCAAGAAAGGGTCATAGAACCTGTAGATGAGTGCTCCAAAGTTTGAAACATCATAAAATGAGAGAGTGCAAGCTTCCCGGTCCAGGAAAACTCCAACACGACTGGGAGGAGCAGGCAGAGAGAGGGCCAAGACACTGGAATTGTGGGTGACAGAACACTCATCAGAGGCATTGTATACAGACCTATTCTTCATCCCTATAACCCAGTAGCCATATTTAGGCTGATAATTTCCATGTTGTTTAACACCAGAATTATATTTGACTTTGAAGCCCATTTCATTTATAGAATGAAGTCGGGATTGAACACACAGTCCATCATTTAATCCCAGGAGCCAGGCGTTTTTTCTAGACACGTCTACTTCCCAGTAATGTTTTCCTGACTGGATAGCTGGATATCCCAGGACACCCAAGTTATAGGTTTCAGAAATTTTCAAATTCTTTTTATAGTAACTTGTATGTTGTATTTGTCTTTTTTCTTTGTTAATGGCAATGACTGCATGGTTGTTTGCATGTAGAGTCACATGAACTGCAAAAAAATGAGACACATAAGTTTTGAGTCAGATGAAATAAAAAGTACTACTTATACGTAACTTAAGGAACAGAAGCCATAAGGGAAAGAGATAAGAAACGTGGAGAAGGATTTAAAGTCAAGGAGAGGCAGATTGCTGTGCATAGTGGGAGAAGCAACATGAAACATGAGACTTAACAGAGAAATAATCTCTGAAAGACTCTGAGAGAAGAGCTTATGCTGCTGTGGTTTCACCTTACCCCAGTATCGCCAGCTATCCATGAGCCCTGAAATGATGAAAGTTTACAGCAGTAAATACAAGTGATGGAATCAAACTGTTTAAGCTAGATGAGGGGAAGGTTTGGAAACTGTGATATAGGACAGAATGAGTAATGATTTCCCATCATGAACAATGACATCACAGGGACACACTATCTGCTCTCCTGAGTCCCTCTACCCACATTCAGAATCCTTTCTCTCTTCCATATGCAGTTCAGCCACACCTAGAATTGCACAATGAGTCACACAATTTACCAGTCCTCACCTTGACATGTTTCCAGCATGCCTTTCAGGTCCTGAAACACATGGAATGTTCTTCTTCTTTTTTTCGGGATAGTTTGTGGCTGTTTCAGTTTCAAGGTCTGATGCCTAGGGATAAGGAATTGACCTTCATATCTCAAACCTGTTGACCTTTGACCACTACTGATTTGCTATCATTCTGTCAAATAATTCTTACCACACAATAGGGTTATCCTGTCCTATTGCCTTGATACACCTTCTTACAACAGAATTCACATCCTATGGAGAAGGAGAAGTCACAGTTAATAGCATGTTCTTCATATTCTTGCAAACCATAGTCACATTCTTACTGGCCTCAGAGCCAAAATCAAAAGAAAATCAAATCAGTCACCTATAGTTACCCAAGACATGTTATAAATACAGTGTATGACTCTTGATTTGTCTTATATGTAAATTAATACATCCTTTCTGTCTTATACTACCAGGAATTGGAGACTAAAGATGAAGAAAAAGTAGTTAGAGAGATTATACAGGTTTTGATGTACATATTGTTAAACTCATAAACACATGACTTTTTTTCATGCTACATGTTAGCTATCCAATCCCTTATAGGCAAATCACATCTATGAGAACCTAAATTACAAATTATTTTAGTCATTTAAACATTATTTGATATATTATTAATGAGGAAGCCAAAAGGACAAGAAGTTTAAGATATTCAATACTTAAAACCAACGAACCAGATCTCTCCACACCCTACCCTCCTCATTCCACCCTTCTGTTTTTCTTCTGTCTCAGCAACTGGTCTAGCAGGAAAGAAGTTGATCTAAAAAGATATGTGTGTCTCTCAATTTTACAATCAAACTGTTGAAACAGAGACTTCCAAGAAATTGGAATTTCTCCAGGATCTCATATGCAGAGAAGAAAAACAGCTCTATCCAGAGGAAAAGTTGATATCTTCAAAAGATTTCAAACAAATAATTATTTGCCTGACCACCTTAAATTGTGACACTATGACCTAGATCATGATGGGAAAATGATGGACAGGACCACACCCTGACTTGGACAACACATATTCCTGGGTCTCTATTTAAACTTTGATCTCACATATTGAACCTGAAGATGCACAGATTTTTTTTTTTAAATCTCTTCCTTCTTTTCAACATTTGGCCCTCTTTAGTAAATCTTTCTCTGTTTTAAAATATTAATTAGGCTCCTTTATATTGGCTTATTGAGGACAGATATCAAGACCGGACTGGCCAAGTTCTTTGTGATATGTTAAATAGGTACTGCAATTCACCATTTTTCCTAGGTTTGAAACATAACAATATGCAAGAATTCTTGGATGTTTGGGCTCCACTGGATATTGGTAGAAATGTGTAAAGTTACATTCTTAAAGAACTATAACCCTCTTACTCCCTGAAATTAAGAATTACCAGTAGCTCCTTGAGTACGGGTGAGCTTCCTAAGCAAGCCTACTTTCATACTTGAATTTGGCTTGCACAGTTCTTGGGTTTGGTGTCAAAACCAATCTTAGTTCACATGTGTTGCTGCTAAGCTGTGTCCAGAAGACAATGTTTTCCTTGTAGTCATCCATCACATCTGGCTCTTACACTCTTTCTGTCCCTTCTTCTGCAATGATCCTTGGGCCTTTTATTAGTGGTGCAGTATCTATGTTCTATTTAGGGCTGAACATTCTGCAGTCTCTTGCAATTTTTACCTTGAGAGTTTTGAGTCTCACTCTGTAACTGTGCTGGCCTGCAACTCACTACATAGAGTAGGCTGGCCTTGAACCCACCTAAGATTAATCTGCTTCTGCATCCCAGGTGCAGGAGTAAAAGGGGTGGGCCAGCAGACCTCGAGATAGGATAGAAAGCCTGTATTTTCTTTTCATTATTGTGGACTGTTCATATATATATCTATTTTATATCTGTATATTAGAATCTCTGAAGTTCTGAGATCACCGGCTACCCCATATGGATTTACTTTATATAGCATAAATATAAAAGTAGATTCCACAGTAAAAGGAATTTTGTGAGAGAACTAATAATTCTAGATAGAATTGAATTCTGATGTACAAGTTTGTTCTCATAAAGAACACAGTATGTCCATGTCCTCTGAATCATTAGTATAATAGATAAAGTAGCGGGTCAATTGGAGAACTAACCAACAGATGAATGGTTAAAATGATATGATCAGCATATATGTTAAAATATTAGGCATTTAAAAGTAAAAACATTGTCATTTGGTAACTTTTCTGAACACAGAGAATTCGTTATATGTACCCAATGGAAAACAGAAAAACTCACAAATGATATTATTGAAATATGTGTCATATAAACATATTTCATCTCACAACAGTAAATATTAGAAATGGGGTTATCAGGGGCTGGAGACACAGAAAAATGATCAGATTCATTATTCAAGAGATAAAATTTCAGAATTATGAAGTGTGTTGGCTGGAGTTATTATGTTAACTAGCTCATTTTAGACATAGATGCATAATTCTATCTATTATGAATGTTTTCAATTTAAAATAACACAATGAAAAAGAAGCAATTAAAGAATTATGAAAATTTTCTAGAATCAGCAAGGTCTCTAAGATGATAACTCATATGAAAGGAACATTCCTACAGAGATATTCAGCACCAGACTTAGACTTTGAAATAAATTATTTAAAAATGTGCTAGAGATCAAATACTACAAACTTTATACCTCCACAGATAAAGAAGTCTCCTTTCCTGTCAGTAATTGGGAGACAGAGTCAGGGAAAATTCTCTGAGTTCTTGGATGATACCCAACCAACAGAGTACTGGTCCACTAGAATCAGAGGCAGTGAGGGCAAAAGTCTCAAATCATCAGATGGAGAAGCAAACTCTACTAATCTCAAATTCTGATGAAGTGATCAACTTGACAGTTGAAAATGTGCTTCACATATACTCAGTAGTAGAGCAGGGTAATAATACCCATGATGCAAGAGATCTTCTTTCCAAGATTTAGCTTTAGTACTGATAAGTTATTGATAAATAACCCAATAAAATATAATTTCCCCTTGGCAACCATGCATGCAGCAGTTCCTCCTGCCTCTGAACCTGATTCAGAAAAGAGTTCAGGAAGAGCTCCCTGTCATCACCAGGAAGAACACAGCAGCAGAGAGGGAGGGCAATGGCTTCCTGTCCCCTGACTCTCAGACACTGAGATCTCATGTAGCCTCACCTGCAGCATTTCCATGGTTGAGAGCTCCAACTGATGTTCCACATCTGAGATGAGGTCTTTCACCCACTGCCTCTGCTGCTCCAGCTCATCTTCAGACTTTTCCAGCCTTTTCACGACATCCTCCTTCTCTTTCTTCAGCTCCTGTAGCTCCTCATTCTCCTTGTAGTCCAAGAGTTCTCTCAGCCCTTTAAACTCCATCTGAACATTTTCGATATCCCTCTGTATTTGGTTCTTCAGGTGTAAAAAAAGAGAAAGAAATTCAGTCTGATTAAATGGGACCAGGAGATAGAGAAATACTGCTCTGGATGGGGAGCTTTCACAGGGACTTGGGCGTAGAAAAACGAAGGGATTCTTAGGGAAACATTTGTATCCTTTCAATGTCTGTTCACAACATTTTAAAACAAAAATGTAAGGTCACCTCTACCAAGACCACATGAGCCTGAGTGGGATATGGCTCTTTTTTTCACTCAGATTCACAAGATACTTGGATCTGCCTGCATATTCCTCATTCCACCTCTGAACCCCTGAAGAAACTGAACCTCAAGAATAGAACTGTAGCCCGTTCCTAAGCATCTTTCACAAAGTTCCGACTTTCAGAAGGCACTGCAGGAGTAAGACCCAGCAGCCATTCTGACCAAACACTCTCCGTGGTGTCAGCTCCTTACAGAACCCAGTTCAGTTGTGATACACTTATTCTGCAACTCCAGCTCTGGGGGAACCATTAGGGAAGAGTAATCAAGGCCTCTTGGCCTCATGAACTGCTGCAAAGTAAAGACCCCAGGAGCTTCTTGTCCAAGTCCCTCCTGGGCATCAGGCTGATGCCCTTAGGAAGGGTCCCCACTTGCCTCCCAGTCAGCTCTCTGCTGTTGAAGGTCATCCTGCCATTCATCACATCTTTTCTCATTTTCCATCAGCATCTGCAGAGCTTCCTGTAGCTTCTCCTGTGAGAAAGGAATTGTAGCAGAGTCAAGTTGTGTGATTACTAGGACTGCTGTTCCTAAGCAAAGGCCAAGAAACTCTTCTGGAAATACAGGGAGCCTAAGACTGTTCTCTTTTTAAAAACTGTGTCAATATTTATGTACATAAAGTATGTAAATTTTAACTCTATGGCTCAATTGATTCTAGTATTATGTACGCACAAACCCCATTAATGAAACACAGGCATCTCTTTTAGTCAATTATCCCACCATGTAAAATCCTGTTACTTTGAATCTGTCATCAGAGAACTGGGAGTATTTTGTTGATTTTCTCATCTTTCATGTAAGCATACACCTATATATCATATGCCCCTACATTGTTTCATTTGACACCTGCATTTTTTAAAAAAAAAAAATTGATCATGCTATGTAGCCCTGGCTGGCCTGGAATTTTGGTGTAGACAAGCACACTCCTCAGATTTGGAGATCCTTCAACATCAGCAGCCAGATCTTTGGGACTGAAACTTGTACCATAACACTGGCCACATGAAAATTATCTTTTCTGTTTTTAATTGCATATTTTTGTAATTAAGATACTTTTCTTTTACTAAAAGTAGATTTTTCAATCAATAGATTTTAAAACATCATTTAAAAAATTTGTGGGGCTGGAGAAATGGCTCAGTGGTTAAGAACACTGACTGCATTTCGAGAGGTCCTGAGTTCAAATCCCAGCAACCACATGGTGGGTCACAGCCATCTGTAATGAGATCTGATGCCCTCTTCTGATGTGTCTAAAGACAGCTACAGTGTACTCACATATAATAAATAAATAAGTCTTTAAAAAAATTCGTGTTTTTTACATATATGAGTGCTCTACTTTCTTGGTTGCCTGCAGGAAGGAAGAGGGCATCAGGTCTCATAACAGATGGTTGTGAGCTATCATGTGGTTTCTAGGAATTGAATTTCGGACCTCTAAGAGAGCAGCCAGTACTCTTAACTGCTGAACTATCTCTCTAGCCACATACAATATATTCTGATTATGTTTTCCCCCCAAACCTCTCCTCCCATCCAGATTCACATCCTTTCTCTTTCTTTTTAGGAAGCAAAGAGGCATGTAAGGAACAGTAACAGAGTAAAAAAAAAAGTACATACGAAAAAAGAAAAAAATGACAAAGACATTAGAATATGACAAATCAAAGAAACCATAAAAAGTGCTAAACAAAAAACACAAGAAGTGCACAAAAACACAGAGACACACAGTTTTCTACCTCATGGAAATCTCTTAAAAACTAGTGCTTCATATATTAAAGATTTAACACATTAAATATAAAAGCAAAGAACCTATGAGGTTGCTGAGTTTGGGACTTTTTTTTAGAGTGGTTTATCTCTCAATTTCACTCCTATGAGAAGAATTAATTTTTTGTTTCAAGTAGCCTTCAGTTACAGACTACTCGTTGGTTTGTGGTGTGGACATGTGTCCAGCTCTCCTTCCAGCTCTAGGATCTCATCTGGTGCAGCCTCTTTCAGGCCGTGTGCATGCTGCCAAAGTCTCTGTGAATTAATGCTTCAGCTCAAAAACAAACATCAACAACACAGAAAACATCTAACACATAATTTGCTGCTGTGCTTTTCATTATGGAAATCTTTCCTCTCTTCTCTGATGTTTCAGCTGCTACATGTACATTCTCTTCACTGCTGTGTGTCACGTGTTTATTAACCACATTGTTGCAAGTCACTAGATGGCATGTTAGGTCCTTTGAAAAAAATCTTTTTGTTTTGTTTTGTTTTGTTTTGTTTTTCAAGACAGGGTTTCTCTGTATAGCCCTGGCTGTCCTGGAACTCACTCTGTAGACCAAGCTGGCCCTTTGAATGAATCTTACATTAACATGGAAATGATATAAACACAGAAGAAATCAGCAGATGTTTGGCTTTCTTGGATATCAACTCAATTTAAAGAAACAGTTCAAAATATTTTTTCTCTCCTAGTAATTTCAGGAAGATTCTCTTATGATTTAGGGGAATAAATCACCATATGTTTTTGGACTCAAAATGTTAAAAAGAGTGGAATGTCATATCAGATTTTAATTATATAATGAATAGATTAATACTCTGCCACAGAAACTGGAGATTTTCCATCTGTTACTGTTCTCTGCTTTGATTAATGTATCCTACTGCTCCTTACCTTGTATTCATGGTCCACCTCTTCAATGAGAACTGTTTGGTGACCACGGTGCTCCTGAGATCTCTCACAAACCCAGCAGATGGCCATCATGTCTTCCTTACAGAAGAGCTGGAGTTTCTCTCCATGTTGTGCACAGACATTCACCTTCTGCTTCTCCTCTAGGATGGACTTGAACCCCTTGAGCCTCTCAACTATCTTGGCCATTTGTCGATTAGGCCTCAGATTCCCAAATGGGTAATGAACTTGGCACACAGGGCAGCTGCCCTCCATTTTTGTTCCTCTTCTGGACTCATAGTTCAGTGTGATGCAGGCTCGGCAGAAGCTATGGTCACAATCAGTGCTCACAGGTTCCTTCAGGAGCTCCAGAGAGAGAGGACAAGTAACCTCCTCCTCTATTATTGCCAGAGCTGATGAGGCCATCATTGCTGTGATCCTGTATCTAGGTTCCTGCATGATAGGGATGGTGACAAAGGCCGTGTAAGAAGTGGAGGAGCAGAATGCACACTTTGTAGAGATCAAGGAAAGACCAAAATGACAAGGTAAAAGAACAAAGGAAGAAATATAGAAGGATATTTAGTGGCATAACAAATAGCATTTTCTTATGCTTCCAAGTGCTCTACTTTTAGAGCATTCCAAATAACAAATTTGACATAGAATTGTTATTTCCCTTTCAGTAGAGCAGAGAGAAAGTGTAACAACCTTGTGTAACAGCCCTTCAATCCACTTTCATTTCCAAGGCACCATTTTCAGTGTCAAAAGCAGCCAACCTCTCATGTCTCTGATCACTGTACTTTTCTCAGCACAAGGTGATGTGATTCACTCTGATCCTCTCCTTACAAGTGTCTTACCAGAAAGAGCAAGTGCTTACCTGCAGTGCATATAGTCCTATCTCCTGATTCACATATGCAATGATTTCTCTGATTGCCATCTAATAAAAGACTACGTGTGCGTTTGTTCACATGGTTAAGTTAATCCCGTACTAGATGTATAGAGATGGTCACTCAGAAAGGTCATCTATCTTTAATACATTGAAAATGTATGAAATCATTCCTCTGGAGTCTTTTCTTCTTCTTCTTCTTCTTTTTTTAAACATGAGCCTGCTCTAACCCATAGAGGTAACCAAGAAAAAAACTGATAGGCAGAACAAAGTATGTGAGGAACTATGCCCCTCTCTACTTGAGGTTATGTGGACGTTGTGTCTGTCAATGTTGAGATATTATCTTGGTCTAGAAGTTTGTCAAAACCATTGATGAGACACTCTAGGTATGTATGCCAGCATGATTCTGAGTTCAAAACCACATCAAATATTATAGTTCAAAGTACACAGAATTCTCTCCAATAATATGTAATATTAGTTTAGCATAAAAAAATCAATAGACTAGCCACACCACATGTTACCCAGGTGATGTTGATTGTCCAGGCACGTTAGGCAGGTGGATTTCTGTGATTTCAAGGCCAGACTGGAGTATAGAGTGAGTTCCAGGGCTCATATGTCTAGTCATAGAAACCTTGTGTCACTCCACAAAGAAACTCTTGTCATTCATTTCATGAGAAGTATTTGAAAGTACATATTCTTTTCTAGTAATAAAATTTCTAAAATTATCTAGAAATAGGCATAAATTTTTGTATTTTAAAGCCATACATGTGAATCCTACTGCTACCTTCATTAAAAAATTAAGACAATGGAAAGTCTTTTTTTTTTTTCAAAATTGTGTAGAAAACAAGGATTTTTTTTTCTTCTTTTCACTTCTATTCTTCACAGCAAGCAAGTACCTGGAAGAAATGTAGGTTGAAAAGCAGAAATAGGCATGCAAATAAGAACTATTTTACAAGTGATAGAACAGCCAATGAGCTCAGTAAAGAGGCAAGATATAGTGTTCAGTATAGAAATGTCACAAATAGTGAGGGACCTGAAAAGGAAATTAAGATGAGCCTGGTGGTTCATGCCTCTAAACCCAGTTTCTTTGGATGCTGAGGGCAGAGAATGTCTAATTCAAGGATATTATGACACTATAGCAAAACAGTGTTACATTTAAAACACAAAGAAAGGGCTGAAGTGATCCCCAAGTATTAAGAGAATTGCTTGCTCTTACAGAGATCTTTGTTTCCATTCCCAGCCCTCACATAGCTCTCACAGCCCCTGTAACTTCAGTTTTCCTGGATCTAACACCCTGTTCTGGCCTCTCCTGGAATATTGTGCATATGGTGCAGAGACATGCATGCAGGCATACACACACACACACACACACACACATTGAAAATAAATGACTAAATAATTTTAGTAAAAGAAAAAAGATGAGGAATCATATTCATGAAACTATTAAAATAAACAAGAATTGATTAGGAAAAATAATTATTGTAAGATGAAATATCTGCCCATAAAACCCAAAAAATATTGAAACAAATCAAATATGGTACAATTTCATATAAGAATTCCTGTACTTATATGTTCAAACACTGTTAAATAGTCTATATGCTCGACAAGGGAGATGGCTCATCAGTTTAGGGCACTGGTTACTCTCCCAAAATACCTTTGTTCCCTTCCCAGCAACTGGGAGGTGATTCACAACTGTTTGTAACTCCAATTCCAGGGTATCTAACAACTCCTACTGGTATCTGTGGGCATAGGGCATTCAAGTGGTGAACAGACATATATCCAGGTAAGATACTGATTCACATAAAATAGCATTAAAACAAAGTGAATAAATGAGTCAGTAAAATGCCCACATTAATCCAACATAGGGGGAGAGAGAGAGGGCTCAGTGGGTAAGAGTGGTTACTGCTGCTGCAGAAGATCCAAATCCAGTTCCTGGTACCTACATGAAACAGCTCACAGCTAATTGTAAGTCTATCTTGAGGGATTCCAGTGCCTCTGATCACCACAGGTAGTCACACAAATACACAACTCAAACAAAATAAATCTGTGTGTGTGTGTGTGTGTGTGTGTGTGTGTGTATCTGCTTAAGATCAGTAGTAATCTAAACAAGACAGAGAGTGATTTGCCTTCACAGTGCCTACAGTTAACCACTCAACGCCTAACTAAAGGCACTAATAGAAAGTCCTGCCACAAGGAATATTGAATAGTTCTAACATCCCAAAATTTTATACAACAGCTACTGGAAATAATGCATAAACATCTTCCTCAATCCATAATTTACCATTATGTGGATGATATTTTGCTAGGGTTCAAATTGGGATATCTTAGGGAAAAAATGCTTAATGAAGCAAAGAAAATGTAAGAAGAGATTTTTATTATTAGGATATAAGGTAAGTCTGCAGAAAATTCAACTACAAAAGTTATAAATCAGGAGAGACCAACTGAAAACTCTTTTTTTTAAAAAAAGATTTATTTATATGTGTACACAGCAGCTGTTTTCAGACTCACAGCAGAAGAGGGCATTGGATCCCATTACAGATGGGTGTGAGCCACCATGTGGTTGCTGAGAATTGAACTCAGGACATTTGGAAGAGCAGTCAGTGCTCTTAACTGCTGAGCCATCTCTCTAACTCCTCCCCCCTCAACTGAAAACTCTTAATGATTTTCAAAAATTACTGGGAAATATTAAGTAGCTTTAGTCTTTAATCGGTTTGGCCACTCAAGAGCTGAGCAATTTATTTCAAACATTTCAAGGAGATAAAGAATTACATAGTCCAAGAAGATTATCAGCTGAAGCTGAAAAACGAATTGGCTCTGATAGAAAAGAAGCTAGAAAATGCCCATGTGGACTGCATTGATCAACAGAGGGCTTGGATTTTTGTGATCATGCCTTCTATTCATTCTCCTATCAGAATTTCTGATGCAGAGAGAAGATTAAATCTTAGAATGGATATTCAAATCACAGAAAGAGAGTAAAAAGTTAAAGACATTTATAGAAATGTTTCTGAACTGATTCTAAAAGAAAAAGTGAGACTTTATTAATTAGCTGAAATTGATCCCTCAAGATTGTGGTACTTTCACTACTGCTGAGATTGTCTCATTATGGGCAGAAAATGAACATTGGCAAAGAGCTTGTAGTAATTATTTTTTTGAGAGAAATTGACAAGTACCTAAAAAGCAAACAAATTCAGTTTTTAAAAAGTGCTAATTGTATTCTCCTCTGTATAACAAAAGGGACACCAATTTCTGAAGCTCTTAAATTTAATACATATGCAAATAAATTGTGAAGGGTGGGTTATGCATCACGTAGTTGAGAGTCCTTATAATTCAGTTAAAATATTAGAGTTATATGCAATTCTTATGGTGTTACTAGATTTTCAGGAATCACTTAATACAGTAACTAATTCTCAATCTGCAGAAAGAGTTGTTTTGTGTATAAAAACCATTGAACTTATTTAGGATGATTCCAAATTGACTTTACTGTATATTCAACTACAGCAAGTGAACAGAAATAAAAATCATCCATTAAATTTAATACATATCAGATACCATACAGGTCTATCAGTCTCTCTAGCACAAGGTGGTAATGAAATCAATCAGCTATTGATAGAAAGTGTGCTACAGGCTTCAGAATTTTATTAAAAAAAAAAACAACAACAAGACCAGCATATTAACAGTAAAGGTGTAAGTTTTTTTTTATTATTTGGCAATAAGCCAAACACATTGTACATACATTCATACTTGTTCTATGTATAACCAAACTCCTTTATCTACAGGAAGTAAAGTTTTTTGTTACAGTACAATGTACCTATATTTCAACTCTTGTATAGGTATTATGCTTATGCAACTCATTTAAAAATACAAGATTTAGTCCCAGTCCTTTCAGTAACTGCCAACACAAACTGTTAGGAAAGATTGAGAAACACAAGTTAGAGGTCAGACAATCAATTTCATAGTCATGCCAGATCCTAGTCTGGATTATTACAGAACTATACATCCTGGGTTAAATAGATAATAAATAGCAGGCAATATTGGCAGATATGCTATGAATAGATAGCTGGTCTTCAAAAACTTCACAGACTTACAGAATATAGCATGGAAACTAGTTTTTTTCATTAATTTAAGGCTCTTTTTTTGACATCAACATAAGGTCCTGGAAGCACCCCATTTTACTTGGATTTGGAGATTGCTTCATTTGTGTCAAGATACTCACCAGGCAAAGAAAATGCCCAAAGTTTATCTCCAGACAGAATGCTGTCTAGAAAGGACAAATGGGTTCAAAGACATTGACTACCAAGCTCTGCCAAGACAGGGTAAAGAAGTCTTTCATAATTCATTTTTTCACAAAAGATCTGTCAGATATTCTAGGCCAGAAGACTGAAGATGATACTCCAATGTTTTAGAATACTGTATAGCTGTCCAGGTATCCAACTGTCTGTCCTTTCTAATAATTTTAGAAGTGGTTGTTTGCACCTTCTACATATTTAGATAATATTTTCTTCCTTCTTAAGTCTAAAGACCTGATAGTTATAGTGTTACAATAATAAGCTTAAGTTGTTTTGGATTTAAGAAGACATTCTAGGTCTGAGAAGATTGATAATGCGAGTTAGGATAGAATAGAATAGAAATTAATTTAGAGACAAAACTCTGAACTTTATCCTGAGTCACCAAATATAAACAGAATGGACTTTTTAAATGTAAATCTTAGCTAAGAATTTTCATAATTGTTTCATTATTGTTTCTACTTAAGTTGTTTATTATTATAAGAGAAAAAGCCTTTTTAATTAGACAAAAAAGGTGAATTTTTCAGGTCTGGTCTTTTGATATGTATTTTAATGCTAAATTCTGTATCTGAAGGTCTAGTTGCCTACCAGTGAATTCTCATTTACCAGCTTTTGTTGTGCAAACTTTATTCCATAATTTAAAAACTATTGGTTAAATAAAAATGGCTACAGCCAGTTACTGGTAGGCAGGTTTTGAGTTACCAGGTTGGGGTATACAGACGTAGGAGAGAGAAGAAAGAACATGGAGAGAGGAGGAAGCTGCCATGAGAAAAGATGGACCATGAGCATATGGTCAGGAGAAACAGCAAGTATTTGTGGTACACCATTGGGGAAGTAGCCAGGCCAGGAGTTAGAAAAGTAGACTAAGGGTTATCCTCCAGTAATTGTCAAAGCCAAACTAAATAAGCACACTCTGAGTCTCAGTCATTAGTAAGCAAGATGTGGATAAGTTTAAATTGATTCAACTACATCTTTGGCCTATCTACTCTCCATTTTTTCATTACCCAAGCAGTGTCGGGCATGCATTTCCCTTCATGGAGTGGACTTTAAGTTAGATCAAACATTGGTTAGCTACTCCTACAAGTTCTGTGCCACAGTTACCCATTGTCCAGACATATTGTGGGAAAAGGTTTTGAGGCTGGGCCTGTTTTCATGTTTCTCTCTTGGTATCTAGCAGAGTACTTTCCTGCACCACAGAGCTTAGGAGTGAAGTAATCACTAGCTCTACCTTCCATGCTCAATTAATTTTGTGGGTGTTGTCCTTGGGAGAAAAGCCCTTCTAACACTTTGCGGAGAGGAATCCTTTGTCTTAGCAACAGTCTGGGTTGCTTCGGGGGAATTCCATGCACCCTCTCTTCGACAACAACTCAATCAACCCAGCCCTACTATTGGAACCTTGTTTAATGACAGGAGATTGCCAGCTGAGATTCCATATCTCCCATCATTAATAGACGCCATTAGCATCACCTCCATATGTTTTAGGAATAATCCATTGTACTAGGTTTCCATATAATTACTCAAATGTCCCTCAATTTCAACAAAATAAATCTTTTTTTTCAAGAGACATTAAAGAAAATAACTAGTTTTGTTCAATTAAAACAACAGTTTACAGACAGAACTTGTTTCTTTAATGATTGGGGCATGTGATGGCCAAGGAAAACTTCATTTTGAGCTAGGCAACCATTCTTAATTCCTAATTATAAGCTACTGGCAGCTCCTCTAACTCTTTGCTCCCCTCCCCAGAATTATAGAACTACTGTGAGATAATTAACTCCTTGTTCTGGTTTTGTGAGCCCGTTTATTGCTGTGTAACAGGAAGTGAAATGGCTCCTCTCGTGTGGGGGGAGTACAAGCAGTTTGTCAGCTACACATCCCACATGAATGAGACGTTTATGCAGTCCACCTTTAAATACACTTCCTCCAGCCTCTTTGTGTGACAAGCCTTTGATTTGGCTTTAGGGCTGTTGAGCTACCAGCACTAATTAAGAAATTCACTTCATTATAATTTAAGTAGTCTTGGTCATTTCCTAGTTGATTGAAACTCTGGAAAAAGTAAAAAATATTTCTTTCTGGATGATAAAATTTCAAGGTGCTGATTTCATATGAGAAATGGTCTTTTTTTCAAATAATTCTGGCAAATAAATTGTTCCAGGCTTTATATACTGAGTAGTATTATCTGTAGCCACTTAATGTGTACTGCCAAGATGTTTTCAAAGTTAAAATTAACAACCCTAATATGTGTATTTTAATATCTCACCATACACAGTGGTAAACAGAAGTAGTTCCTAAGTTCAAAAGACAGGTGTCCACAACTAAGAGCTGGAGAGAGCAAAGGGAAAGGATGGGCCAGTGACAATCTTCAAAGCCAACCTGGACACAGGAAGGCCTAACTATGTCATCAGGTGTCTATATTAGCTTGTGTGAAGCCTGAATTCATTGTTCCAAGTCCTTTTTTTTTTCATATTTCTCTAGATCTTTCTATTAGCAGACATCTTCCAGAATTTCATATCATTAAACTCAGTCAGCAGCTAATTTCTTGAAAAGTCTTGCATCAGTAATGCTTACCTATAATTCCAGCAGCTACAGAGGCTGGCACAGGACAATTCCATGAGTTCAGCCTGGAATCTATAGGGACATCATGTCCGAAAGGAATAGAAATCTGACAATTCTAGAATGTGTGTTCCTCCAGTGAGTTCTCTCTCTCTCTCTCTCTCTCTCTCTCTCTCTCTCTCTCTCTCTCTCTCTCCTCCTTTTACCTTCTCCAATGTGTTTTTCTTGAAATTGAATCCTGGGTCTAGTAAAAACTTCTAGTACAAACTTGAAAGTACCACCTCTACCCCACTACATGTACTGCAGTAGGCTATACCCTTTGGTTATTTTTTCTTTAGATTTAGTCTTTTTGTATCCTCTGGCAGGCCTTGGACTTTGGATCTTCCTGCTTCAGCTTTCTTTGTAGCTGAATTAGTAGTCTGGGATGATCTTGAGTTAGGTATGACAGACACTGCCCAGTGGAAAGAACAGGCAAGAGTAATAACATTTAAGTAATGTTAAGAATTTTATTCAGACATCAGGCTGTTTCATAGTATAAGTAAATGAATAGGCAGCTGCAGGAAAGTCAGACCTTCTAATCACAGAGACAGAAGCACTGTTTCATAGTATAAGTAAATGAGTAGGCAGCTGCAGGGAAGCCAGACCTTCTAATCACAGAGACAGAAGCATAGGGAATGAGTCCATAGAATCATGGGTAAATCCACTGTTACTCAGAGAAAACTTAAACTTCTGTTTTCAAACTCTGACATGGTTTTACTTTTGGGGGAGAGTAGTTTCTCTCTTGGAGATTTATGTGCAACTCAAAATTAAAGATTAGAAAAGAAGTGAGTGAATTTGGAGAAATAACTGTACCTCTCCAGCCCTTAAGAGCTGTCTTCCTCTGGCAACCCTTCCCCCTGACTCCAGGGCCCACAACACTCAGCAGGAAGCCAGCAGTTATCCACTGCCCCCCTCTTTTTAGTTTAAAATTAAACTCACCAAAGCAGAGACAGTGCTTTCTTCTAAATTCCTCCAAACTCTGCAGTCTAATATTGTTCTCACACCTTCAGACACAAACCAACTGAACCAGAATCTGTGGAGAGGAGCAAACTCAGGCCAAAGTCTGTGTCCTGAGAATTTAGGCACTAAGATTCTAAGCATTTAGTCACTGGCTCTAGTGAGCCAGCAGAGAAATGAAAGTTAAGACTTTGAGGGTTGGAACTGAGAAAAAGAAAACCACAGAATTATCAACAAACAGGGTGGTACCACATCATTAACTGGGGTTTTACCACCAGAAAGAGTGAGTTGCCTTGGGTCAGCTCTTCCTTCCAGGAGCTTGGGACATTTTTCAGATCTGCAGGAACTTGTTATGCCACTTGTTCAGGCTTATGATACAGTTAACTAAAAATTTCCTACCCTCTTGAAATCTGCCAGTGATGGAAAGAAAGCCCTCCCCATGGCTTCTCCTGCACCTGAGCTCCTGGCTGGGTGTTGCCTGGGTGGCAGGTGTGGCCCAAAGGGAAGGAAAAACAAGGCTAGGGACAGAAAGCTCCAGTGTTCCTCTGAGGTTGGAGCTGGACTCTTTCAGGATGAGAACAGGAAGGAAGTTGCAGTTCAGGGAAGCTGCCACACAGAGAGATTTCCCACCCAGCAGGGACAGGATGGGGAGAAGTCATGTGCAGAGCCACGCAGAAAAACCTCACCACACTGCCAGCAGATAGAGTAGTGAGCTGCAGAGGGCTCTCCAGCTGCCCCATGGTCTCCTCCAGATTATGTATTCTGTAGCTGGACAGATCTAGTCCTCTCACAGTGCAGATCTGAGCCATCCATTCATTTCTCCCCTTCCAAGAGTCCCTCACCAGAATGTCTCACAAGGTCCCATGAAATTTAGGATTTGTATTAAAGACTTGTAGTAGTGATGCAACAGTCCCTGAGTAGAAGTTGGAAATCTGTAGGGCTATGAATGGGTTTCTATGAGCCTAGTGTTTGCCAGCATTATGGAGCTCTGTGATGGACTTCAGCACTGTACAAAACCAGGTGTGCGGACACACATGTCATCTCTTCTATTGTTGTGATAAACACCATGACTGGGACAAGTTATAAGGAGAGTGTTTGATTCGGGGCTCACAGTTCTAATGAGTTAGAGTTCATGACCACCACACTGGGGAGCATGGCAGCAGGCAGGGAGACATGGTACTGGAGCAGGAAGTGAGAAGTCACAACTTGAGACACAAACTTAACACAAACCTGAGGCAGAGAGAGAATGGAGGTGGTGGTCAGAATCTATTGAGTCCTGAAAGCTGGCAACCCTGCCATACCTTCTCTAATAATGCCACACCTCCTAACCTTTCCTTAACAGTGTCCCGCTAACTGGGAATCAAGTATTCAAAGATATTAGCCTCTGGGGCCTTTCTTATTCAAACCATCACAGGATCCCCCTTTGCAGCTGACTGCATGAGGATCAGGAGCTCAAAGCCCATCCTCAGCCATAGTGACTGACATCAGGACAGCATGGGAAATACATAAAACTTTTCAAAGAGAAAAGGAAGAAAGAAAGGAAGAAAGAAAGAAAGGAAGGAAGGAAGGAAGGAAGAAAGAAAGAAAGAAAGAAAGAAAGAAAGAAAGAAAGAAAGAAAGAGAGAGAGAGAGAGAGAGTTAATTAGAGAAAGAAAGTTGGTTGAGTGAGGGAACAGTAGAGAAACCTGTGCAGTCACCATAACCTCTCATCCCCACCCTGTTTGCCTCTCTCATTATTTCTCTACATTCTCAGATCTGCTAAACTATGGGATGATGAGTGACAGTAGATATGACCCAGTAGTTTGAATTTATTTCACAAATTTTTGTCTTTTCCTCCGTATCTGCTTCTTCTATTGAAGAAGGTTACCCAGCTGCTTTGGTTGACAACCAAGAACAGCCACCACAGTAACTGTAGCTAAAGACAAATTTGGAAAAAGAATCCTCGAAACATTTCTGTTCTGTAGTGTCTTCATATACATCAAATAGACAAGGCCCTGGCTGTCCCAGAATTTACATAAAAATTAAAACAGTAAGTAATCTAGAAGAGTAGCATCTGCTGTGGGTAAGACATTGGTGGGATCTAGAGGTACAAAAAATATCAGAACAACTTGATCAGCAACAGAGTAAACAAGGAAGCAAAGTGAACTTCAGACAAATTCTCATGGAGACATGACAGGAAGGAAAAAGCTAATTCCTGAGTGTGTGGATTAGAAAGATTGCTTCATGGGCCAGAGAGAAAAGGAGCAGTATCCTTGTGGTAATTTGGCACTGCAGTGGTTAACACAAAGTATTAAATGAAAAAAAAGAGAAACAAAACAAACAAACAAACAAACAAACAAACAAACAAATATATGAAGCAAGCAAGCCACAAGCAGAGATTCTAAAGCCCGATAAAGAATCACAACAGACTTCTACAAAATCTGTAGCAATGAGGAGCGTTTGTGTTTGTAAATCAGTAGGTTAGAGGGATGCCAGCCTAAGCTGGTGCCCAGGACACATCAAGTTAAGAGACAGAGGTGGTTTTGGTTATAGTCGGCTGATACTAAACATCTTTTTGCACAGACTTAGCTGTGTTCTGGAGCCCTCTAATTGCCAAAATAAGGAAACCACCTTACTTTAGATTGACAAATAAAAGACATCCAGAAACAACAGTCTAGAACAAGGAAGTGGGTCCCAGAAACCCACCTCCATTATCCTAATCTAAAAAGAAATCCAAAAAGAAATGTAAGTAGGGTACAGCTAATATCCAAGTACCCACAGAGTAACCCAAAACCACAAAGGCTTAAAACTTCTGAAGTGTACCTTTCCAAGACCCTTAAAGTAACTTTGGAACAGGAACTAGAAGCTATTGCAAAATAAAATGTAAACCAATGTAAAACAAAGCTCTCTCCTGATTTGAATGGGTGTATGCAGCAACCTTTAAAGACCAAAAGAGCCAGCTTCATTCAGGGTGGCTTCTATTTGGCGTAGGTGTACTTGGTGATAGCCTTGTTGCCCTTGGACATGGTGTGTTTAGCCACTTCTCCAGGAAGTAGGAGGCTCACTGCCATCTGGATTTCAGGCAATGTGATTGTAGACCACATGTTGTAATGTGCAAGATGAGAAGTCTCATTTGCAATGTGCTCAAAGATGTCATTGACGAATGAGTTCATGATGCTCATGGCCTTAGACGAGATGCCAGTGTCTGGGTGTACCTGCTTCACAACTTGTACACATAGATGGAGTAACTCTCCTTTTGGCTGCACATGCCCTTCTTGCAGTCTTCCTTTTGTGCCGTGGTGACAGCCTTCTTGGAACCCTTCTTGGAAGCTGGGATGGATTTGGACAGTCCAGGCATGATTGAAATCAAACAGTGGAAACAGTATAGTAGGTAGGAAAACCCATTCTTTTTCTTTTTTCTGGCTCATTTTATTCATTTACATTTGAAATGATATCTCCCTTCCTGGTTACCTCTCCACAAACTCATACTATTCTCCCCTCTCCTCTGCCTCTATGAGGGTACTCTTCTGTGGGGAAAATTTTTAAAAGGCCCGCCACAGCGGCGCAAGCTTGCACCGCCGTGGCAGGTCCCACATCAGGGAAGAAGATCCTACGGTTCCAGCGGCCTGAGGGCCTTGGCAGCGGCAGGCCCCAGTAACACGAGGAAGTCCTTGGTTCCAAAAAGGTTTATTGACATGACGGATAATAGATGGATCTAGGCGTACCCCCAAAAACTCAGGGCCGTCCCCGAGTTATATAGGGAGGGAGAAAGGGGGAGGATTAGGGGAGGATCTGGGGGAGGAATGTTTAATTTGCTCTGCCCTCTGGCCTTCATTAGTATGTAAATCTCTAGGGCTTGAGGCCTAAAGCCTGGCCTATGTGACTCTATGGAAATGTGGCTGTTTTCAGGATCCTAGATGATGGGAGGTACAGAACTCCTGCCGGTTCTCACGCAGAATTCCACGGAGAATCTCGGGGTTCTAAGTACCTGCTCAACCATGACCCAGGATACCCTTATACAGTCCCACACTCTTCCACCTACTCATCCACTCCTGCCTCAATGCTCTAGCATGCCCCTATGATTGCAAATCAGGCCTCCATAGGACCAAGAGCCTTGCCTCCCATGGATGTAAGATAAGCCCATCCTCTGCTACATGTGTATCTGGAGCCATGGATTGCTCCATGTATACTCTTTGGTTGGTGGTTTAGTCTCTGGTAGATCTGGGTGTTTCAGTTAGATGATATTGTTCTTCCTATGGGGCTGCAATTCCCTTCAGCTCCTTCATTCCTTCCCCTAGCTCTTCCACTGGGGTCCCCAGGCTCAGTCCAATGGTTGGCTGTGACTATCTGTATCTGTATTTCCCAGGTGCTGGTATAACCTCTCAGGGAACAGCCATACCAGGCTCCTGTTAGCAAGTGCTTCTTGATATCAGCAATAGTGTGCAGGTTTGGTGTTTTCAGATGGAATAGATCCCTAGGTGGATGGCCTTTCATTCATGCTCTGTTCCATTTTTTTGTTCCCGTCTTTCCTTTGGACAGGAACATTTCTGGCTTAAAAATGTTTAGATGGGTAGGTGGCCCCATCCCTCAACTAGGGGCCGTGCCTATCTACTGAAGGTGTTCTATCTCCCCTTTGTTGGATATTTTGGCCAAAGTGAAACCTTTGTTGGTTTCTGGGAACCATTTGCTCCCCTGGCATAGGGGACTTTCTAGTGGCTACCACCAGGTCCTGATCCCCCATTGCTACATACATATATTCAATTTTCTGATCCTCTTTACTTCTTTTCCATCCAGTACTTGATTCTTCCCATCTTCCCCTTCATCTACTCTCTCTCTCTCCCAGGCTCTATCTGTTTCTACCCCTGTAATTATTTTCTTCCCCTTCTATGTAGAATTGAAGCATCTACACTTTGGTCTTCCTTCTTCTTATGGTCTATATGGTTTGTAAGTCGTATCATGGGTACTCTGGACTTTCGGGCTAATATCCACTTACCATGTGTGTTCTTTTCTTCTGGGTTACCTCACTCAGAATGATATGTTCTAGTTCTATCCATTTGCCTCTGAATTTCATGAAGTCATTGTTTTTAATAGCTGAGTCAAACTCCATTGTGTAAATGTACCACATTTTCTGTATCCATTCCTTTGCTGAGGACCATCTGGGTAGTTTCTAGCTTCTGGCTATTATAAATAAGGCTGCTATGAACGTAGTGGAATATGTGTCCTTGTTATATGTTGGAGCATCTTTTAGGTATACGCCCAGGAGTGGTGTAGCTGAGTCTTCAAGTAGAACTATTTTCAATTTTCTGAGGAACCACCAGATTGATTTCTAAGGTGGTTTTACCAGCTTTCAATTCCACCAGCAATAGAGGAGTGTTCCTCTTTCTCCACATTCTTGTCAACATCTGCTGTCACCTGGGCCTTTGATCTTAGCTATTTTGATTGGTGCATGATGGAATCTCAGAGTTGCTTTGATTTTCATTTTCCTGATGACTGAAGCAAGGTGATGGTTTTGAATGGGCTCCTGAACACTCTGCAAGCATGTGATGCTAGAATCTGGATTGTAGATTGTAGACTGTAAGTACTTCCTCTACTCGTCTTACATAGACAGCTGCTTTAAGAAGACTGAGTATTTACCAGGACAGTCAGGACTACACAGAGAAACCCTGTCTCGAAAACGCAAAAAAAAAAAAAAAAAAAAAAGGAGACCGAGTCTTCTGCCTTTCAGGAGCCACACTGACCTAAGTGAGTTTCCATGGGAGGTTACTATGTCCAGTATTACATGACTGCTGTGATTCTTGCTCTGAAATCAGAGAGTGTGCGGTGCCGACCCCGACCAGCAGGAAGAAGGCGCAGGACAACCAGGTTCCTTCTCGAGGCAGTTTAACCAGGATTCTTCTGGCTTCTCCTTTCTTCTTCTGGCCCCTCCTCTTCCCTCAGCTCTGACTCTTATACCAAAGCCTCTGCCAATGGCTGGCCGCCACGTGGCCAATCACCATAGGTCCCACTAGATCACACCACTCATAGCACAGCCCCATGCCTAAATATGGAGTTATTTATCACTCCAACAAGGCGGCAGCACGCGCCATCTTTAGGGCGCTGCACTGGCTCTCCACAAGAGAGCCTGGCTCCAGACTCTTGCTGAGACCGTAACCGCCCCCCCCCCATGTTAAAAGGTAGAAGAGGAGTTTGCCTGCTTCCATGCTCTGCAGAGATCCATCCATTCAGTCTTCTGTGGTGCTGGGACATCAAGTTCCTTAGGAATCACAATGCATTTTGTGTCCTCTCTGTCTCTGTTTATGTCAGTATGAATATTTAAATAAACTCTCATTGTCCAATAATCCTTTACAGTGATCTCTTGAACCTCCTCCCTTATCTAAACCGCAGCACATTTTCCTTTAAAGGTGTTGAGTTTTGATCTATTGCTATGTATTGTAAACCTCAACATACAAGCAAAGCAAGCCAAACCAAACCAAAGCAAGGTCATTCTGTGTAATTGAGCCTGGCTACAGATACACTGAAAGCATCCTGTCTCTGATCTCCTGAGTGCTGGGAGTGTATCAAAACCATCATGGCAACCTCTGTTTGTCATTCTAATGGTACTTTATTATGTTCAGATCAAAGGGGAGAAAAAGTTAACAGACACCATATTGGATACCTTTTACATATTAGAAGCAATATGACTTTCTTGAAATATTCTATTGTTTATATTTGACAACATAACAGAAGGTATACTTATGGGTATCATTGTCATTTTTATCATTCATTGTAAAATGGAAAATTATAGAATTTGACTTACTTGATAATGAATATTCTAATCAAATATCCTCTCAAAAAATATGGGTGAAAACAAACAAAAATTTCATAGATATCTACAACATATTAAGAGTAGTCTTAGTGGCAGTTCCCAGGACCTAACATCAAGACATGAGAAGCGCTATATCTTACGTTCCCCAGTCACACAGTGTTACATAGAACATCAAGATAGCACATCTACCCATTAATTAACACAATCACCACCTACTGAATGTGCAGTGGATGCATTATAAGTATTGATCTTCTCTTACCAAAAATTATATAATCCCTTTTAATTTGTGTATGTGTTTCAGCCTAGGTGTTCAGTAGCATATCTGTGGAGTGAGAAGATCATCTGTCAGAACTGGCTGCCTCCTTCAGCCAAGATGGTCTGAGTAAATGAGCTTAGTTCATCACTCATAGAGGAAAGGGCTTTTACCCTCAGAGCCTTCTAAAGATTTCAAATTTATTTTCCTACAATGATCTGCAATATAGATGCACCATTTATACCAAAACTGAAAAATAAAACAGAAAAATTAAACAATAGAAAAAAAATCAAACAAACATAGGCTTGAGTGGATCTTATTCATGGTTGCACTGCTATGTGGAGAGGAAGATTAGAACCTGGAAACACTAGACACATGGTGTTAGTAGGTGTCATTTCACGAGTTTTTTTCTGAACTCTTTGATGAAACACAAGCATTGTGGTTAAACTGACCTGCTAAGGCACATTCCTTAGAGAGAGAGACTCCCATATATAATTTTCTAAACTTCTAGACAAGCTGGAAAAAGAACTTTCTTTCATTTTTGTCAGTGACAAAAAGAATAAGTTTGTGGAGTCATGAGTGAGCTGAGGCAAGTAATTCAGTGGTAGAGCAACTCGTAAGCATAAACGAAGCTCTGGCTTCTAGCTCTGGTACCACAAAAAAGGAAGGTCTGTCTCCCAGTGTGGGCCTAGGTAGTTCTGTCTGTAAGACTGGGTTTGAAGACCTTAAAGAACGGAGGACAACAGCCTAATGTTGCAGACAATGTCACTTCAGTTTCACTGTGCTTTTAAATATGAATGTACAAAAGAAAGCAGGAAGGTTGTTTGAGTTCAGAAAACAAAATCAGAAAGGCATGTAAATAAATACCAGTAAGAACACACTAAATATTCACAGAGCAAACCTTTTCTACAACTGTCTCAAGGCAGACCATATAAGCACAGTTGTCTGGAACTATACTTTAGATTATATCTTGCAAAGCATGAAATCAAGGCATAAGCCCATATTTATAATCAGTGTACATTGAAACCAGCACTTAGTATATCTTTTCACAGGAATGGGTTCTATAGCTATGTCCTGACATCTAACAAGATAAACATATCTTCCACTTGGATGCATATGTTCTATTTGTAGGAAGCACAAAATCACATTTAAAGCAATCCAGGGAACAGAATGTACTTCAAAGTAAAAGGCCCTCTGCCTTTTTTCTGGGGCCTCTGTTACAGGTACCTAAGCCATTGTTCTCCATGAGTCATTTTTTGACTGTGTTCTTACAGATATGGTGTTAGGAGAGGCTCTTTTTCAATTATTGAGGAAACAGTCAATGTCTTTGGGAATATGGAAATGACAAATGACAGTAATCATCTTGTCAGCAGACCAACAACTAGATGGAGGAAATGAATCCACACCGGTTTGTAGTTAGAAGTGAAGGTCATTAAAATAAAGGACCCAAGAGAAAAGAAGTTAAAATGATGCAGGAGAACTCTGGCACATGAGACACACCAGACGTGGAGGCACTGCAGAGATATAGGTGAGGGTTTAAGAGGGTGGCCCACACACTGTCATTGGCTTTGAACATTCCATAGGATTAAAATATGGATAGACTTTAGGAGGGAAGGCAGGGTCATAGAACCTATAGATGAGAGATCTACAGTTAGAAACATCATAAAATGAGAGAGTACAAGCTTCCCGGTCCAGGAAAACTCCAACACGACTGGGAGGACCAGGCAGAGAGAGGGCCAAGACACTGGAATTGTGAGTGATAGAACATTCATCAAAGGCATTGTATACAGACGTATTCTTCTTCCCTATAATCCAGTAGCCACATTTAGGCTGATACATTTCACGTTGTTTAACATTAGAAATATTTTGCATTTTGTAGGTCATTTCACCCATTGAGTGACGTTGGGGTTGAGTACACTTCCCATCATTTAATCCGAGGAGCCAGGCATCACTTTTAGACACGTCTACTTCCCAGTAATGCTTCCCTGAGGAAATAGCTGGATATCCCAGGACACCCAAATGGTAGGTCTCAGAAATTTGAAGATTCCTCTTATAGTAACTCAGATATTCTATTTGTCGTTTTTCTTTGTCAACAATGACTTCATTGTCCTTTGCCTGTAGAGTCATATCAACTGCAGAAAAATGAGACATATATATTTTGAGTCAGATGATGTTCAAGGTACAGCCTTATTTGTGACTTAAGCAACAGAGGCATAAGGAGAAAGAGAAAGGAAACATGAAGAAGCCTTGTTTAAAGTCAAGGAGGGGCAGATCCTGTACAGAGTGGGAGAAGCAACATAAAACACGAGACTTAAGAGAGAAATATACTCTGGAAGACATTGAGAGGAGAGAGGATCATGGTGCTGTGGTTTCTCCTTACCCCAGTATTTCTGGACATCCATGAGCCCTGAAATGATGAAAGTTTACAGCAGTAAGTACAAGTGATGGAATCAAACCATCAAAGTCCATGTCTTCTCCAGATGAGGGGAAATTTTGGTAATTGTAGATATAGGACAGGATGAATGATGACACCAAAGGGAAACACTATCTCCTCTTCTCTGTTCCTCTACACATATTCAGAATCCTAACTCTCTTCTATATGCAGTCCAGTTATACCTAGAATCATACAAAGAATCACAGAATTTAGCTGCCCTCACCTTGATACGCGTGCAGCAAGCCTTTCAGATCTGGGGCTTGAAACCTTCTTCTCCTTTTTAGGGGGACAGTTTGGGGCTGTTTCAGTTTCAAGGTCTGACACCTAGGGATAAAAAATTACACATCTCAAACCTTTCCCTTTTGACCAGCACTGACTCCCTGTCATTCTAACCATAGATGTCCTTGAACTCTCCTGAGCATTCTGAGAAGGAAGAGGGAATGTAGACTATTATCTGTAGAGATATGGGGCATATTTTTGATCCGGACCACTTACTTGCTGTGTGATACTGGGAAACTATTATTCTCAGAAGCATAGTGCCTTAATTTCACTCTCACACAATGTGCTTCTTCCACTTTCCATCCTCCTGTCCTAGAATTCTTTTGAATGTGAATCAGTGAATTAAAAAAAATCAAACTGAAGTAACAGAATAATAATAATAATGTGTGGGCTGGGAATGGTGTCACATGTACTTAGAAGGCAGAGGCAGGGGGTCTCTGATATAAAAAGCAACCTGTTCTACACAGTGAGTTCCAGGACAGCCAGAACTACAAAGAGGAACCCTGTCTAAAAAAAATCCCCAAAAACGTAACTGAGTAAATAGAAACATGGAAAAAAGAAAAGAAGAGAAGAAAAGAAAGGAAAAGAAAAGAAAGAAAGAAAGAAGAGGAAGGAAGGAAGGAAGGAAGGAAGGAAGGAAGGAAGGAAGGAAGG